>NC_047127.1:18042834-18132834 GCF_009829125.3 Periophthalmus magnuspinnatus | reverse complement strand
CTGTATTCCCACAAAGACGAGGACACTGGACCGGCAAATCTCCATAAATCTTTCACACACCATCCGCCATAGACAGCCGTAGATTTCTGCATTTAATATTTGGGAGTGATGCTATAAATAAAACACTGACAGAGGAGGGACAGTCTGCAGCAGAATTCAAAGCAGTAATGAGGTGATTGTTAAATTCATTGTTTAAAAATGTCAAAAAAATAAAATAAAATAGAAAAACAGAAATTGTGACGTTTTTTTAAATTCAAATGTTAAAAGTCTTTACAGTATTGTTGATTTTAAGGTGCTCTATGTAACGTTTTGGTGGAGGGACTGCCATCTGGTTTCCATGGAGATTATAATGTTATTACCTGAATGTTCCATGAGATGGCATTAAAATGATCTGGCTTGCATTTATTCATTTTAAGTGTTTGTATTGCTCAAATATACTTTGATAAACAAGTATTCTTACTGTAAGTGGGGTCGCCTCTCCACAGATGTGACCTGTACCTTGGCCTGGTGGCATTGCCAGCATGTCTCTATGGTGATAGATAAGTTTAATGCCATGTTGTGGAAGACCCTCAACCAGAAACGTTACACTGTGCACCTTTAGCAGTAAACAGGACAATATATGAATAAATATATAGTAAGAATATGCCAAACAATTAGCAGCATATGGTTTAAGACCTCATGCAATTCTGATGTAATCCAAGTTTAGACATTGTTTGGTTCTGGTAAAGTCCTGGTCTAGTTCTTGAGAAGAACATGGTTAAGACATGATTGTAGTTTAGTCCTTCTTTGGTTGTTTCTTGGTTATTATTTCTCCATGGTTTAGTCCTGTTATGATTTAGAATGGGGTTCGGATTTGGTCCTTCAGTGTTTAACCTTCACCTTGTATAGTTCTGACTTTGTTCTTTTAGTCTAGGTTTAGTCCAAGAACTAATTTAGTCCTGGTTTAGCCCTGGTTTAACCCTTAGAATGAAATATTACCAAAAGTCTTTCATACAAAACCATTTATTTTTGTTACATCTTTCAAATACATTTTATACAATTCATTCACACTGAAAAATCTCACGCTTTTTGATCAAACATTGACAAAAAGTGGCACTAAAAAGTCACCATCGAAGACACAAAATTAAGGCAAGTTTTTCATAATTTTCTTACAAAAACAATATTGATAAATATCACAAATGAACCCCAAAAGGCACAAGGCTTATAGAAAACTAGATATACCATGCAGGCACATTGTAGAGGACGGAATGGGTTCAAACTATTGGTACCACTTTATAATAATTACACTTGAATAAGCCTTAATAAACATGAACAAAGACCTATTGAACAAGAAGGATTTGGGTTTAGTAACTACTTAAAGGCGCTATATCTGATTTTTACTATTTCAAAAAGGTTACCTCATGCATTCTCAGCATCCTAATTATTCACAAGATGAGTTTATAAGCACTCTTCGCTACTTTCAGAGATCAAAGTGGAGTTTTGCCATCATGGTAATGCTAATTCCTGATTCTCGGACAATAAAACCCTTTGTAATTAGACGCAAACGGTACACAGCGGACTTATTTTGAACTCAAGACCTGCTTATACAATAGATCTGTACTGGGGCCACACACATCTTGCTCAAATACAGGGAAAAAACTGGTCTTTAATTAATTAGTTAAGTTTAGGATGTTAATTATGTAGTCAGTAGTTCATTATAACTTATGTCTTTTGTTTATGTTTTATTAAGAAAAATGTAATTATTATAAAGTACCACCAAAATATTACTTAAATACTGCAGTAGTTTATGGCTTTTAAGTACTCGCAAAAAGCATCAAACTCAACTCTTTGGTACAAGAAAAATCAAATATTGTAAGATTATTTGCCTGCATTGAAGGGGGATCTTACTTCGCCACCAGGGGTCAGTGTAGAGCCTTGGAAGCATCATAGCAAAACGCAATAGAAAACAGACATTGCCAAACGTATTGATCGATTTGGACAGGTTTCGTTATTGGAAGATAGTCAAAAATATATTTATAAATTGAAGTTGTTGGCACTGGGTTGACGGAGAGTTGGTGGGTCTCATAGCATGAACGACTGAGTGTGTTTGAAGTCCTGAAAGAGAAAGAATCACATGGTTTATGCTTAATATTTATGTAGTTACTGGGCCTAGCCATATGAAACAAAAACATTCTTTCAAAAACATCTGGGTTTCAGACAACACCACATCCTTTGGAAACAGCTAAATCAAAGAGTTTTGTTGAAATACTGTGAGATCTTGGGTTTCGACGCTGATGGAAATGATCAGGTTCATTTGTGAATTTACCTTTCATTTCATGGCAAAGTACAACGTGATCAACAGGGAAGTGGCTTTTGCGCCCCCTCCTGGGAGTATGACATCATCACATTCTACAATCTAAAATCTAGAGATCGATCGATATGTTTTCTTTTTTTGTTTTTTCCCCATGGTCAATGCTGATACCGATTGTTTAAAATCCAGAGACACTGATGTCTGATAAGCTCTGCCGATCATTTTTCTGCCGATATGTAGGGCCTATTTAGATTATCTCCCGAAGCATATATCATTTTAATTTATTACAAACTCACCCACAACCCTGTTTAAATATAAACTGGATAAGAGAGCAGTGTCCCATTTTGTGCAGTACCTCTTTGATCTTATGTGTTTTATACAGATTTTTAGGCAGCTGGTGAGCACAAACCAAAGATCACCCTCTGGTAGAGATCCAAGACCGATAGCTCATACACTAAAAAGTGCAAATATCGGTCAAACGATATATTGGTTTGGCCAATATGCCTCTGAGATTATGGCATCATCAGATTCTACGATGGGAGCGCCCCCTATTGGCCAGTAGCGGCAGCATGTAGTAATAGTTCCACAATAACAATACTTTGTTTTGTAGTAAAAAAATATGTGTTTGTAGTGATAGTAGTCATTGTAAATAGTAGTCAGCCTAGTAGAAGTAGCAGTAGGAGTAGTAGTAGTAGTAACAGTAGTAATTGTAGTGTTAGTACTATACCAGCCATCAGGCTACATTTGTTTTCCCTTAAAATACAAAAGCAGTAGTATTTTCCCCAATTTGTGAAATACTAAGATCCTTAAATTCACGCAGTTTTGTAGTAGTAGTAGTAGTGGTGGTGTTAGTACTCATGGCAGTTCTAGTAGTAATGGTGCATTTGTTTCGCCGTAAAAAGGTACAAAAGTAGTATTTTTCTCACAATATTTCATATATTTATAATCATTAAAACCACTAAACCATTAAAACCACAAAAACTGTAATATTTAAATATATAAACTTTAATATTGACTTGAGTTACATCATTAGAAGTACTTTTACTGCAGTCAAGATTTAAGTACTACTTCCACCGCTCAATGTAATAACAGAGAGCACAGATCAAATCAGAGCAGAGGCTAATGACATTACAATAGACTGAAATGGGGTTGTACTGACTGACTGTGCTCTGTGAGAGGCGCTGTTCATGTTAGTAAAAAAAGCACTTATAAAAGCAGACACAGATTTGGTTAAGAGGCTGTGAGTGATTTACCCAGGGGCATTATGGGAAACATTTAACAGTAATCATTTTATGATTTGAATATAATATATTTATATTTGGATAATATTGTAAGCTGACAGAGAAGTAACATAAAACTACTTAAACATTTGTTTTACTACAATTACTAAAACAGTGACATTTTGAGGACTTTTGCTTTTAACTATTCAAAACATATTATTTTGTTACGGTCTACTTAAACTACTACAGCAACTACAGCTGCTGGGACTGTTGCTACCACACTACAAGACTACAATACTGCCACACTACAGCACTACAACACTACCACACCACAGCATCACAACACTACAACACTGCCACACTACAGCACTACAACACTACCACACCACAACACCACAACACTACAATACTGCCACACTACAGCACTACAACACTACCATACTACAACACTGCCACACTACAACACTGCCACACTACCACACTACAACACTGCCGCACTACAGCACTACAACACTACCACACTACAACACTGCCACACTACAACACTGCCACACTACAGCACTACAACACTACCACACTACAACACTATAACACTACAACACTGCCACACTATAACACTGCCACACTACAACACTACAACACTACCACACAACAACACTACCACACTACAACACTACCACACTACAACACTGCCACACTACAGCACTACCACACTATAAAACTACAACACTGCCACACTACAGCACTACAACACTACCACACTACAACACTGCCACACTACAGCACTACCACACTATAAAACTACAACACTGCCACACTACAGCACTACAACACTACCACACTACAACACTGCCACATTACAACACTACAACACCACAACACTGCCACACTACAGCACTACAACACTACCACACTACAACACTACCATACTACAACACTGCCACACTACAACACTGCCACACTACAATACTACCACACAACAACACTACCACACTACAACACAACCACACTACAACACTGCCACACTACAGCACTACAACACTACCACACTACAACACTGCCACATTACAACACTATAACACTACAACACTACCACACTACAACACTATAACACTACAACACTATGACACTACAACATGACCAAATCAAAATGAATTTGTCTTCTAAATTTCTCTCTTGATTATTCAAAATATATACTACGACTACTACTCCTACTGCTACTACTGCTACTAGTGCTACTATTACTGCTTTAACAGACTACCTTAAATCCATTAAAATTCTAGACAAAACATTTTGAATCATTAATGTCCTTAAGTTATACCTTGCAGTTCATTTTTGGCTCACCCTTTCAAAATAAAATCCCACTTCCTGTTTTTTTGCCGTTACACGTGAAACTCTAGAGGGGTCTGTGTCACTGTGATATCGAGTGTGCAGTTTATAAAGCGCTAGAGGCATCCAATCTGCTTAAGTCATCTCTGTGTTTGTGCTTTAAGAGGTCACACCAAGGTGGAAAATACAAAAATGATGCTTACCTCTTGTGGCGGAGGGATGTAGTTCACGTTGGACCTAAAAGGAGGGAGAAAAAGGGAGAGAGGGACAAAAAGGGAGAAAGAGGGAGAGAAAGAAAGGGAGATAGGGGGGAAAAATATACTGTTGAACAAAACAGTAAGTTGAAGCTGTGTCCTGACTCATGGCTGTATTAATAATGCAGAGAAGCCACTCCCCCTTTGGCGAAAATGGAAAAGTCAGACTGAGTGACTGATCCCACGTAAAAAGGGCAGGTTTACATTTAACAACATCAGAAGAGAAACACTGAGGACCATTATGTGAACAGACCTGGTTTAATTCAATATTAGACCTGGTTTAGCACTCTCACCTCACAGCAAGAAGGTTCTGGGTTAAGTTCCTGGGTTGCCCGGGCCCTTCTATGTGGAGTTTGCATGTTCTCACTGTGTCTACCATAAATGCAAGGCTAGTCCTGGTTTAGTCCTGGTGTAGTCCTAGTTTAATACTGGTGTGGTCCTTGTTTTGCTCTGGTGTATTCCTGGTTTAGTTCTGGTTTAGCTATGGTTTAGTCCTGGTTTAGTCCTGGTTTAGTCCTGTTTAGTCCTGGTTTAGTCCTGGTTTAGTCCTGGTTTAGTCCTGGTGTAGTCCTAGTTTAATACTGGTGTGGTCCTTGTTTAGCTCTGGTGTATTCCTGGTTTAGTTCTGGTTTAGCTCTGGTTTAGTCCTGGTTTAGTCCTGGTTTAGTCCTGGTTTAGTCCTGGTGTAGTCCTAGTTTAATACTGGTGTGGTCCTTGTTTAGCTCTGGTGTAGTTCTGGTGTATTCCTGGTTTAGTTCTGGTTTAGCTCTGGTTTAGTCCTGGTTTAGTCCTGGTTTAGTTCTGGTGTAGTCCTAGTTTAATCTTGGTGTAGTCCTGGTTTAGCTCGGGTATAGTCCTTGTTTAGTCCTGGTGTAGACCTGGTGTAGTTCTGATGTAGTCCTGGTGTAGACCTGGTTTATTCCTGGTGTAGTCCTGGTGTAGACCTGGTTTAGTCCTGGTGTAGTCCTGGTGTAGACCTGGTTTAGCTCTGTCCTGATTTAGTCTTGGGTTAGTCCTGGTTTTAGTCCAGACTCACATCCATCTTGAGAGACTCCATTGTAAGGGTCAATGGGACCAATCACAGAGCAGCATTGTGGTTTGGGGCAGAGCCAAAAGTAAAGTGCCCAAATTAACTCAAATCAAACATAATGACACCGAAAGACGTACTTCAGTCTATTTGAGCTTTGTGCTTTTATGAAGGGAAACATGTCTGTGATTTTCTGTCTCTATTTAAAGTAAGTTTGAGTTCTCGCTTGTTCCACAGTTGTGACGCTTCCACCAATCAGATTCAAATATTTGTCATGATGCCAGGTTAGGTTTAGTCCTGTCTCAGTCTTTATTAAATCCTAGCTTAAAGGTAGACTATGTAACTTTTCTTTCTTTGCAGCTTTAATTTTTTATTCCATTGTAAATTTCACAAAGAAGGGCTTAAAACTAAAGCTGATTTGCCCCGGTCCCTCTCTCTCCCCCTCTCACTCTCTCTCTCGGTCTGCTCCTCTCGGTCTCTCTCTCTCCTTCTCTCCCTCCCGCACTCTCTCTCCCGCTCTCTCCTCTCCTCTATCCCCCCCCCTCCCTCTCTCCTCTCTCGCTCGCTCTCTCTCCCCTCTCTCCCTCCCTCTCCAACCCCCCCCTCACTCTCTCCCAGTCTCCCTCTATCTCTCTCTCTCACTCACATGTCTTCAGGCCGGTGGAGGGTTTGGTTGGACGCTTCGTGGCACTCAGTAATCCAAAAGGACCTGTAGGGGGCAGTATTTGATGGGCTTTTTAGTGTAATTTGGGTCAAATGTTTGGGTCAGGTGCACACTGCATGCTCAGGGGGGACAGGGGGAAATGGAAGATCAGAAACACTCAAAAACATGCACCATTCTGCTGCCGGGAGCAACAGCCAACGACAACAGAGGGATTTGAAAGTGCCTGTATTTTTTTTAGACTTAAAGTTACTTAGACATATACAAACTTTATTGATCCACAAGGGAAAGTATTTGTATATAATATAATAACAAAGAGCAAAAATGTATAGATATACAGATATATTGTATAAGCAGTTCTTGTGGTCAAAATAAGTGCGGAATAACTCTGGACCATTGGAGATGAACTAGTTCTGTGTTTCATGTTTTAAGAGCACTAATAATCAGGTAGTGGCTTTAAGGTCAGGACTTGTACTGTTTGAACCTGGTTTAGTTCCAAGTCTGTCATTTTTCAAACAATCATTGTATTCTGAACTTATTCTGGCACAATGATAAGAAACAGACACAGTATAAGGCAGTAATAATTGAAGTTTTAGTGACATTTTAGACCTGGTTTAAATGTGGTTTTGTCCTGGTTTGAATCTGGTTTAGTCTTGTTTTAGTCCTGGTTTAGTCTTGTTTTAGTCCTGTTTTAGTTCCAGTTTCAAACCTGGTTTAGTCTTGTTTTAGTCCTGATTTAGTCTTGCTTAGTCCTGGTTTAATTCTGGTCACCTCCTTGTTTCCATGGAGATCTTATTGCTGTGCCTGGAATGTTCCACAGTATGGCATTAAACATATCTATCTCCATGGAGACAAGCAAGGAACGCCACCAGACCAAGCTACAAGTCAGATCTGTGTATGAGTGCATGTTTGTAAGGTATTGTAATGCCAGTTAGTATGTTTAATGACATACTGTGGAACATCTCAGGCAAAGCAATGACATCTCCTTGAAAACAAGCATTTGATGGACCCACACTCTGCCAGAAAAGTTACACAGTGCAGCTTTAAATTAATTTGTTATGAATTTGAATATATACAATGCACAGACTGACAACTTTTTATTCCAATATTAGACACATCGCTATGACAACAATATAATTAATTTCAAAAGTGCCATTTGTTAATTATTTAGTAATTATTAGCTTGGTCTAAATGAAACTAGCATCTTTTCACACATTTGACAGCTTGTCAGAGTGCTATGCTAGCAGTAATTTAGCCATCAGTGTGTCTGAATGCTAGAGTGAAGAATACATTGTCTAAGTGCCTACGTTTGAACTGCCCGTGTTTACGATGGAGACGCCCGGGATGTTAACCACAGCGCATCAGAAATCATGTCACATTGTCTTTGAGGAGGAAGAAGAGATGAGGAGAAGAAGAGGGGGGAAGGAAGAAGAGAGGGGGAAGAAGAAGAGATGGGAAGGAAGGAGAGAGGAGGAGGGAGGAAGAGAGGGGGAGGGAGGAAGGAGAGAGGGAGACGAACAAGAGAGGGGGAGAAAGGAAGGAGAGAGGAGGAGGAAGGAGAGACAGGGAGGAAGGAAAGAGAGGGAGGGAGAAAGGACAGAAGGGGAGGGAGGAAGGACAGAGGGTAGAAGGAGAGAGGAAGAGGGGGGACGAAGGAAGGAGAAAGGGGGAGAAAGGGAGTGTGGGGCTAAAAATAGTGATGGAGGGGAGGAGAGGGAGAACTTAACCCAAATGAGAGAGGGAGAGGGGGAGAGGAGGAGAAAGGGAGAACTTAACCAAATGAGAGGGAGACAGAGACAGGGAGAGAGAGAGGGCGTGTGGGGATAAAAATAGTGAAGGAGGAGAGGAGAGGGAGACCCAGACGAGAGAGGGAGGGAGAGGGAGAGGGAGAAAGGGAGGGAAAGCAGGGCAGGGAAAGAAAGGGGGAGGATTAACCCAAGCAAAGAGAGGAGAGAGTGAGATGGAGATTTAGCCCAAAGAAAGGAGGAGAGAGAAAAGAAAGAGGGGGGAGGATTAACCTAAGCAAAAGAGAAGAGAGAGAGATGGAGAGGGGGCAGGGAGAGAAAGAGAGAGATTGAGAAAGAGAGAGGGATTAATCCAAACGAAAGAAGGAGAGAGATGGGGAAAGGGAGCACAAGAAAGAGAAAGAAAGTAAGGGTGATAGATGGAGAGAGGGAGGAAGATAGATATAGATGGGGAGAGAGCAAGAGAGAAACAGATAGAAGAGACAGAGGGAAAGAGGGAGGGAGAGAAGAAGCGCTAACAAGGCAGTAATCAAATAACAGTGTCTTTGAGTGTAGACGAGCCAAAGGCCTTTATGTACTGAGACCGAGCAATATGAAGTGAACCAGGACTGAACCAGGACTAAACCAGGACTAAACCTGGACTAAACCAATACTAACGTGGGACTGAACCAGGACTGAACCAGGACTGAACCAGGACTGAACCAGGACTGAACCAGGACTAAACCACAACTGAACTGGGACTGAACCAGGACTAAACCAGGACTAAACCAGGACTGAACCAGGACTGAACCAGGACTAAACCACAACTGAACTGGGACTGAACCAGGACTATCTATTCCCATCTGCACAAAGTTAGTGCATTGTCATTTTTAAACCTTTTCAAAATAAGATGAAGAAAACACTGATCTGATCTGTAACTTGGCCTGGTAGTGTCAACCACTTATCTCCATGGAGATAGATAAGTTCAATAATACCATACTGTGGAACATTCCATACAGAACAATAACATCTCCATGGAGACAAGCAGGTTAATGTTATTTTAAATGACTAAAACCTCCTTGTGTTTTTTTTTTTTTAATTTAGTTTCACTGGGTGCATTCATACTTAAACATACACCACATCAAAACTGTGACTAAGTGACTAAGTGACTAAGACTGGACTAGACCAGGACTAAACCAGGACTAGAACAGGACCAAACCAAGTATACATGCAGGACTAAACTGGGCTCAAACCAGTATGAACACACCCTAAATTTCACATGATCTGACCGTGAGCATAATCTGCAGTATCTATAATCCAGATTACACACTGTTTAATGGCCTACAGTATTTCCCTTTTGTTGATTAGACTCCACTAATGAGTCCATAATTACTTTTCCTCCCAGAACGATTCAGATAAAGTGCCTGGCAAACAGGAACAGAGTGAATATTTTCACTCATATATTTGTGCATTTTCATACTTTTTGTAGTAGTTGGTAGTAATAGTATAGTTTTAGGCAATGGGGGAAAGGAAAAACATAGTAGTAGTAGTGGTTGCATAGTAACAGTATTGGTTGTTGTAGTAATAGTAGTGGTAGTAGTGGTAGCAGTGGTGGTGTTGGATAGTAGTCACAGTAGGCAAAACTGTGGTAGCAGTACTGTTAAGCGATACTACTACTTTTTATAGTAGAAGTATATATGTATTGTAAAAGCAGAAGTCCTGGTTGCGCCATTCACTAATTCACTAGTAGTAGTAGCAGCAGCAGTAGTATCAGTAGTAGTTGCAATAGCTGGAATAGTAATAGTATTAGTTGTTGTAGTAGAAGTATTAGTAGTACTGGGCCTTGAAGTACTTCATTGTACTATATGCTAATTAGGTAAATTTTTCATTGAGTACTTTTTACTCAAAACCAAATACATTTGTTACATTATCTACTTATTATTCTGTTTTTATAATCAGCTTTAACAGTGTCTTTGACTAACCCAATAATAATAATAATGTCTTACACTTGTAATGCGCTTTTCAAAGCCTCTCAAAGCGCTACACTATAGTCATTATTCATTCATTTCTACACTTGGTGATGGTAAACTACTATTGTAGCCACAGCTGCCCTGGGGCAGACTGACAGAAGGGAGGCTGCCAATCTGCGAAATCGGCCCCTCCAACCACCACCTATCATTCGCGCCCAACCACTCAAATTAGCCTATTTAGCTTGATAGCAATGTTAACGTCAATAATTTTAGTCAAACCGCAAATGCAACACTAAACTTAAAACAAGCTAAATCCACACTTTAGTATTAGCCTCCATGCAATCTGCATGTGTTTAATCCAAGGCATTAGACTAGCCACAGCCACACGTCAGTGTTAATGCAATAAACCAGGGCTAAACCTGGATTAAGTCAGGACTAAACCAAGGACTAAACCAGGACTAAACCTGGACTAAACCAGGACTAAACCTGGACTAAAACCAGGACTAAAGTTGGATTAAACTTGAATTAAACCAGGAGTAAACCTGGACTAAACCAGGACTAAACCAAGACTAATCTAGGACTAAACCAGGACTAAACCAGGACTAATCTAGGACTAAACCAGGACTAAACCAAGACTAATCCAGGACTAAACCAGGACTAAACCAGGACTTAACCTTGACTAAACAAGGACTAAACCTGGACTAAACAAGGACTAAACCTGGACTAAACCTGGACTAAACCAGGACTAAACTTGGACTAAACCAGAACTAAACCAGGACCAAACCAGGACTAAACCTGGACTAAACCAGGACTACACCGGGACTAAACCGGGACTAAACCGGGACTAAACCGGGACTAAACCTGGACTAAACCTGGACTAAACCATGACTACACCAGGACTAAACCAGGATTAAACCAGGACTAAACCAAGACTAAACCAAGACTAAACCAGGACTAAACCAGGACTAAACCAGGACTAAACCAGGACTAAACCAGGACTAAACCAAGACTAAACCAGGATTAAACCAGGACTAACATGGGACTAAACTAGGGCTGAACCAGGGCTGCATTAAAAACTGAACTAAGCTAAAGACAAGCTAACTCCACAGCTGTTGACTTTAGCGTTAGCCTCTGTGCAATCCCCTTGTGTTTTAATCCAAGATATTAGTCTAGCCACAGCCACGCGTCAATGTTAATGCAATAAGAAATCACTTACCTCCCTCTGTGTCCTACGAGCAGACAGGGGCAGAGAGGAGCAGACAGGAGCAGACATGGAAGGAGAGAGAGGAGGTTAGATACAAAAATCTAGTATTTTAAAGGCAATTTTGTAAAGATTTTTGTCTATTTAGGCTTATTTCTATCATCTGAATGTGCAGCATTCTGTATCATTTGTATGGTGTTTTGAAATCTCCAAAAGTTAAATCCAGAAATGTTTTCTGATCCATTCTCCCGCTGTTTTTATCCAATCACAACATCTGGGAGGGCATCTGACACATCACAACATCTGCAGATTAACTAGAGACATTAGACCTCTCTAACACTACAGGGATACAGGAGGATGGGATGGCATCTGACTGACATACAGGGCAATAGGCCTATGACTAAATCAGGGCTAATGCAGGACTGAACCAGAACTTAACTACATCTAACCCAGGACTAAACCAGGTCTAATGCAGGATTAAACCAAGACTGAAAAGATCTGAATTAGGACTAACCCAGATCTAAACAAATTCTCACCCAGTACAAAACCAGAATAAAACCAGAACCTAACCAGGTCTAACCCAGGACTAAACCAGGACTAAACCAAGTTTGAAGCCTCTTTGAAAGACACTGATCGATTTTTATCCAACTTTCTTAAATCCTAACCCATTCTCCTGCTTTTAACACACACATTTTAAGTAGTAAATGTTCACTTGCTGCTAACATGTCTCCACCAACAGGAGAGGGAATTGATATTTTAGTAAGTTATAATATTATGATTGAATGCAAAAGTAACTTACGACTGAAAAACCCATTGCGATGTAGAAGAACGCCTCCACAACTGCAGATAGCCACAATGAGTCCAATGACCAGTACTGCTACTACTACTGCTGTTACATTCACGTCCTCTGCAAACAAGAAAGTGCAAGTCATTGCAAAGTAATGTTGTCAAAAGTATCAAAAATCAGATACTAATCGTACTAAAACTAGTAATGATACTAGATACTCATGTTGAAAATCACATTCTATTGTCTAAATTAGGGGTGCCCAATACGTCGATCGCGATTTACCGGCTGATCGCAAAGGTAGTACGAGTAGATTGCAAGACATTCCCCAAAAAGTAGACACCAGGCCATTGTACACGCATGCCAAATGCAGCAAAACAAAATCAAGCTATTGCATTATCTAGTTAGCTACAATTTATTTCTTCTATCTAAACTTAATAAATGACCAAGTAAGAAGCCAAAAATCTACCACTTTCATACGGAATGGGAGGAGGACTATTTTTTCACAATGTCATATTTGAAGTGTGTTTGCCTCATCTGCCAGTGTACCGTTGCTATTCCGAAGAAAGGAAATGTGGAGCAGCATTTTTGGACTGTTCACAAAAGCTATGACACTAACGTCCGAAAACCGAGCTGAGAAAGAGAAAGGTGAAGGATCTAAAATCCTAGTTGCCCGGACAGCAGTTATTTTTTACATATCTGATCACGAAATTGAAAGCAGCCACTAAGGCATCATTTCGGGTGAGTCACTTAATTGTTAAACACAAGGAGTCCTTCCAAGACGAACAGATGATAAAAGAGACATTCATTCAAACAGCTAACATGTTGTTTCAAGACTTTAAAAACAAACCAGAAATATTATCTTCAATTAAATTTCTCCAGCTGTCAAGAAGTACAGTTACACGGCACAGTGAAGCCATGACCGAGAATTTGACCCAACAACTTTGGAAGGATATCGCGGTCTGTGAGTGTTTTTCACTGCAGTTGGACGACTCTACAGATGTGAGTGGCACAGCCCAGATGTGTATTTTTATTCGGATGGTATTTCCAGATATGACTGCAAAAGAGGAGCTGTTAACATTACTGTCCATGACTGAACACAAGCAAGAAGAGGACATTTTTCAGTCTTTCAAAAACTTTATTGAGAAAACCCAACTCCCAGTGTGCAAACTGGTGTCTGTCACCACAAATGGAGCGCCCACGATGGTTGGCCACGCAAATGGATTTATTGCCAGGTGCAGGGGCGATGAGGCTTTCCCGGACTTCCTCAATTGCCACTACATAATACACCAGCAAGTGTTATGCTCAGGGATAATGGATGTAACAACGAAGACTGCCTGTTCTATTCGCACTAGATCACTTCAAAAACGCCTATTCCATGCACATCTGGAGTTGTTGCTACACACTGATGTGAGATGGCTTTGTTGAGGGAAATTCCTGCAAAGATTTCGAGAGCTCTGTCCGAAGATTAAGGAGTTTTTCTATGTAGCTAAACATGCAGAATACAAGCAACTAAATGACGGCCAGTGGCTGCTAGGCTTAGCATTTTTAACCGATCTGACCAACATGTTGAATGATCTTAATGTTGAGTTACAAGGAAAAGACAAAACTGTGATCAATATGAACAGTTAATGCTTTCAAATGGAAAATGCAGCATCTGTCGTCAAAGATGGAGCGACATGATTTGGGAAACTTCCAGAACCAGAGTTCCAGAGTTGGAGACGCTGGGCAAGGCATGTGTGCAACTTGACAGTGCACGCTACACAGAGCAGATTGAGAACTGTCTGTCAAAGTTTGACAAACGCTTGATTCCATTCAGTGCCAGTCATCAGAGTGACAAAAATGTAAGTTTCATTGTTCAGTATAAAAACTACAATTAAATATGTTTGGCATTTTTTATAGTAGATGGTAGATCTTTTTGACTTGGTCATTTTACAAGTAGATCTGATTTGTGTTGTGTCTGATTTTTCCTGTTGTGTCTGATTTTTCCTGTTGTGTCTGAATTTTCCTGCTGTGTCTGATTTTTCCTGTTGTTTTGTTTTTTGTGTGTTGGCGGCACGGTGGCTGAGTGGCAACACTCATGTCTCACAGCAAGACGGTTGGTTCGATCCCCGGGTCACCAGGCCTTTCTGTGTGGAGTTTTTCATGTTTCTCCCCGTGTCTGGATGGGTTTCCTCCGGGTACTCCGGTTTCCCCCATCAACCAAAACATGAACGCCCTTCGAGACAACTGTTGTTGTGATTTTGGGCGTTACAAAAATAAATGAATTGAATTGAATAGATCTCATGCTGAAAAAGTGTGGGCACCCCTGGTCTAAATAAAGAGTGTTTTTTATTATCATTATGATATCAAAATCTGTATCGAGTATTAAGTCTATTCCTTAGTATCTAAATCGAGTTTGAAATTTTAGTATCAACACTATTGCAAAGGATAACCACTCAACAATAGCAACAAAGGGAGGACATGCACACTCCACTCAGAGAGATCAGGAGTCTAACCCACAACCTGCATTCATTCCAGTGACAATAAACCTTCTTAAATCTTGCGTAATTATTTATTTCGATTGTACAATAGAAGCTAGCAATTTCAGACTTAATATAAAACACAGAACATATTGGTTTAAAAATACATACATTTTCAGATAAAATGCCATTAAAAGCCAGAAGACCATATATTGCTATTCTATGTTAGCATTAGGGTAATCCGACTTAGCTTAGCAATTAAGATTATACAACTACCATTACTACTACAAATACTACTGCTGCGTAGTACAGAGAGTATATATGGATTAGCATTTCAATATGGGCTTTTAATGCGTTTAGCTTTAGCATTAAGTTGTCCATTTGAATTCACGTTAATCCTCAATGCATTTAGAGTAGTTGGTTGCATGTATAGACTTTATATAGAAATGAGCAAATATCGTATTAAACAGGACAATGTATTCTCTTTTTTCATAACAAAGAAGATTTATATATGTGGAACTGTGGAACTTTCCTGGTATTAGGTCTGCCATTGGCCTGTCTTCATGATATGTTCCACAGCATGACATTAGAAGGAGACAGGATAACCACTACGCCACAGTGGTACAGGGAGAACATGCACACCCAGAGAGATCAGGAGTCGAACCCACAACCTCCTGTTAAGAGGGAGAAGACAGGATAACCACTCTGCCACAATGATACTTACCTATAGTCATGTTTTTTGCTTCACACATTTTGGGAGTTCCGATTCCATTTGAGGCGAGACAGCTGTACCTTCCACTATCTTCTTTGGAAACAGATTTGAACTCCTACAAAACAAAAGTCATCATTTAAAGCCACACTATGTAACTTTTCTTGGTGGAAGGTCTAGCACCTGCTTGTCTCCATGGAGACATATTATTGCTTTGTCTGAATGTTACATAGCATGGCATTTCATTGATCTATCTTGCATGAATTAAATTATAGGTGTTTTTATTGCTCAGAAAATACATGGACAAACATATATTCATACTCTTAACTCATACTCTCAACTCTCTACACATCTGAAATGTGACTTGGTCAGATATTGCTCTTTCCTTTGTCTCCATGGAGATAGACAAGTATAACCATGTAAAAGTCTATCAGAAAAGTTACATAGTGCACCTTTAACTAACTGTTACGAAACACAAACCAATAAAATAGCAGCTTTATTTTGTGAGTTGCATAATTCTTTTATCGCAGGAAGTCTGTTAGTAGTTTTGATATAATTTTTATGCAACTTTGTCAGACAGATTTGTAATTTTGAGCCTGGATTGTCAAAGTGGAGGCCTGTCTCACATCTTCAGAAAGACTGTTCCAGGTTTTAACTGTACAAAACTGAAACACTGATTCCCCATGTTTAGTCCTGACTCTGGGCACCAGCAGGAGGCTGGGACTAAACCAGGACTAAACCAGGACTATCAGGAGGCTGGTCCCTGAAGTCCTCAGAGTGTGAGATGGTTCATATGGCTCTAACATGTGGGAAATGTACTTTGGTTCTTGTCCATGGAGAGACTTGTTCACAAGCAGAGCTGCTTTAAAGTTTATTCTCTCAGCCACAGGAGCCAGAGACCTGAGCACAGGATGCATGTGTGAAGAACTTCCTGGTTCTAGTCAGAACCCAAACAGTAGCATCGTTTTGGATGTACTGCAGTGTCTTAAGGCTCGTTTGGAGAGGCCAGTGAGCAGGCCGTTACAGTAGTCTAACCTACTGGAGACAAGTGCAGGATAAGTCTCTCCAAGTCTGGTTTAGACAGTATACATTTGATTTTTGACATGTTTTTGTTTTTTGTTTTTTTTTTCTAGCCCGATTTGAAGGTTTTAGAGAGAGACTGGAGGTGACTTATGACACTTTCTCTATGTTTCTGTGGCCAAAGTCTATGACTTGAGATTTAGCTGGAGAAAGTTGTTTTTCCTCCACACACTGATCTGTGAATGCAGTGGCAGAGTGAATCCACTGGTCCATATTCACCTGCTGCAGTGAGACATAGATCTGAGTGTCATCTGCAGAGTTGTAACAGGACACATTATTCACTAAGAGGATCCCATGAGCCACAGTGTCAAAGGCAGCATTCAAATCTAACAGGATCAAAACTGAGACTTTGCCTGCATCAGTGTTCAGGCGGGATGTCATTTGTCACCTTGATAAGAGCAGTCTCAGTGCTGTGGTGGGTCTAAAACCTGACTGGAAAACATCAAAGGAGTTGTTCATTTGGAGAAAGTTAATAAACTGTAATCAGCTTTTTCAAGGACTTTGCCTGAAAATGCAGATTTGAGATTGGTTGGTAATTGTTCAGTATTGTGGCATCAGGACTGTTCTTTAGGAGAGGCTTGATAACCGCAGTTTTCAAGGCTCTTCGGAATGTTCCAGATTGAAGTCACATGTTAACTATGCAAGTGAATGGTGACAGCAAACTGTTGAGCACAGACTTTAGAAATTTAGTGGGTAACACATCGAGGCAGCATGTAGATGAACTCAGACTGGTGATGATATCTGGGACAGTTTTGTCAGTTACAGGTGCAAAGCTCTAAGTGTCTAGGTGGCTACAGGGGTGTTATTTGTGTTGTGAAATTGATGGGATTTTTAATGCCCTGAACCTTGTTATTATACTGTTATATGTAAACTCATTGTACTTAGATGTGGAAATAAGTTCTAATGGCAGCGGAGCTGGAGGCTTTGTTAATCTGTTGGGTTGTTACTGCAACTTCCAATAAGGTTTGAAAAAAAAAACACTCTCTTGTTTTACATAAGTTGTGGTTTTACATGTACATATTTTATTTGTAAATCTCATAATGAACCTGGAGCTTTAACTAGAGCTTTGACTTGCTCCATTCCCATTCAGCCCTCCGGCACTCCCTTTTCTGTGCTGTGACCGAGTCATCATTCCTCCATGGCGCTTTCTGCCTATCTTTAACCATTTTAACCTTCATCGGCGCAATGGTGTCCAGAATGGTGTCCATTCAAAACACTCAAAGTCACAGAGTTCAACAAATCATCAGCATTTCCAGGCCATTTATGTTATGTAAATGTGGACTAAGAATAAGGAAATTATTGCAAATGAATTGTACTCCAACCAAGGCAAATACACTATATATACATACTATAAACCCTTTTCTAGTGGAACTAAAATTAGATGGTGAACACATGTAAGGTCAATCATATCAACTTAGAATAAACAAGCAAGTGTCGATGACTCATTCTCCACATTTGAACGGAATTTGTGAGTCTGGTGTGACGCCTAAGGGACTCGAAGGTTCCAATACAGATGAAAGAGATGGGAGAGGGGGGTTTAGGGGTCCACCCTATATATATATATATATATATATATATATATATATATATATATATATATATATATATATATATATATATATATATATATATATATATATATATATATATATATATATATATATATATATATATTTCCCAGGACATTTGATGTTATTCCTTTTTTCTTTTTTTTTTCAGGACATTTGGCGTATTTCTTTTGTAAATTATTTTCCAGCTTCTCTAGAATTTCCAGGACTGGTATCAGTATCGGCAATTACACGAAGGTCAAGTATCATGTAGGATGGGATTTTTTTTTAAATGATACCAGATCAACACTAATTTTAACATCTTTCTTTGCAGTGTAAGTGCATATGTGTCTATATATTTACCAGTACTCCGGTGTATGAGTTAAGGACGTAGGAGTCGTTGCCATGGCGAGGTGAGCTGATTGGCTGAGAGTCTTTGAACCAGGAGTATGTGGCTGGAGGGATGCTCTGATGATCGTGACAGCGAAGTCGAACTACAGACCCAGTGACTGCGGAGGTGGGGATCTCACAGGAGGGTGTGTGAGGAGGGACTGTGAGAAGAGGAGGAAAAAGATATTACAAACACTCTACTACGAAGAATGGGGCTTTGAAGTTTATATTGAAATAACTGTATTGTATTTGTAGCAGCGGTACTAGACATATTTGAAGTCTTTGTACTTGCATCACATTGTTCTACTCCATAATAATAATGTACTAGTCCAATACAGCAATTATCCAGATGTCTTAAGTGGCTTTACAGTTTGTGTAGCCACATCTGCCCTGAGGTAGACTGACAGAAGCGAGGCTGCCAAAATGTGCCACTGGCCCCTCTGATCTTGCCTGGTGAGAGTATTTTTTTTTTTTTTTTTCCTTTTTTACTTCTCTGATGGGTGACATGTTTTTAAAGAAGAATAAAAACATGTGGTATAGGCTGGCCAGGCAAACAGAGGAAAGGTGTGTGATGTGTCTTGCCCAAGGACACAATGGCAGCATGGGTTGGAGTTAGGTTGAAATTTTGTAAGGTTACTCAGCTCAGGTACTGCAGCAATAGTAGTAGTAGCAGTAGTAGTAGTAGTAGCAGGAGCAGTAGTAGTAATAGCAGTAGTAGTAGTAGCAGCAGTAACAGTAACTGCTGTGCATTAGTAGTTGTAGTAGTAGTAGTAACAGCTGTAATACTAGTAGCACTAGCCGTAATAATAGTGGTGGTAATAGTAGTACTAGTAGTAGTTGTTGTAGTAGCAGCAGTAGTAATAGCAGTAGCAGTAGCAGTAGTAGTAGTAGCAGTAGCAGTAGTAGTAGCAGCAGTAGCAGTAGCAGTAATAGCAGAAGCAGTAGCAGTACTTATTGTCGTGATCCCTGTTTTGCTGTCCTTGTGTTCTCACTCCCCCCTCCCTCACCTGCCTGTCTCCGGAGCTGGGCGGAGTCCTGACTCCTCCTGCGCGCACCTGCTTCCCATCAACGCAATCAACACCACCCGCTGTGGATAAGAGGAGTCAGGACCAGACACTCGGCGCCGGAACGTCCGCGTGTTTCACGTGATTATGCTCATGGCTTAGTACTTTGATCCTTTTTTGTACACTCTTGTCTTATTGGAACTTTTTTGCTCTGCTCCAGATCTCCGCCCGAGAACCAGCTCCGGACTCGCCCAGCACCCGCACCTCCGCCCTGGTATGGTCTTGTGTCTTACCTTGTCATGCACTTGTGTCTCTCCGCGCTCACGGACCTGCACCCACACTCCCCAGCTCCTCTGGATTTATGAACTATGTTATTCAACTCTGGAGTTATGAACTATGTTATTTCGGACACAATGCTATGAAGCACCCTCGTTCCCCGGCCTTGTGGATTAATGAACTGTGGTTTCTATGAACACTTATTGAGAATAAAAACATTGTTTAAATTTTCGTGAGTCTCGCACCTTTGGTCCCTGCGCCCCGCTGGCTACGACACTTATAGTAATAGTATGTCTTCTTACCCAGTACTTTGAGAGTGACGTTGGTCTCTCCCAGGTTGACTGAGTCCTGAGGAGCACTGATCTCACAGCGGTATTCTCCGGCATCATCCTGAGTCACTCTCTGCAGAGTGACAGTGGCGCCCTCTATGGTCGCTCGTCCCTCGAACGGACCTGAAAACACATTTCAAATATAAACTTCAGCCAGCAGGGGTCAGCAACGAGAGAAATTATAATTTTTATCTAATTATGATAACATCTTTACAGCAATTTATGTTTTAAAAGCAAGATTTAATTCTTAGTGCATATTTCATGCCACAGAACCTGATTTTTACTGTCTTAAAAACATGACAAACAGAACTAGTTTAAACGTTTTGCAGTGGACCAAAGTTATTCCTCACTTTTCTACACATTATCCAACAATGTATTCCTAATTATTTAACACAATGAGTTTATAAGCACTTTTCACAACTTTCAGAGACCAGAATGGAGTTTTGCCGCCACTACTAACAACAACTAGCATGCTAACAGTGCACCTGCATTACTTCCTGGTTTCCTGGAAAAAAAACAACTTCATAATCTGATGCAGACAATACACAGCAGTCTCATTTTGACTTTAAGGGCTGCTTTTACAATATATCTATACAGATTTTACCAGGCTAAGTTACAAATCAGATCTGTGAAGAGGCGACCCTGCTCACAGTAAGAATGCATGTTTTTCCAAGGTATTTTTGAGCAATAAAACACTTTTAATATTAAAAAAAAAAACATTTTAGGAAAATCAATACTATCTCCATGGAGATGAGCAAGTGATGTACCAACCTTTGGAAAAGTTACATAGTGCAGCTTTATTACAGTACGTTGCATTTTTGAAAAGATACCCAGTCATTTATATGGCCAAATAAATCTATATATGCTAGCAAAGTACATTTGGGCATTATTATGATCTATGGACCCCTGTAAGATCCTTCCCTCGTCTCCTCTCTCCTTGTTTCCTCGTCTCCTCTCTCCTTCACGCTATTGAGCTGGAGCTAAATAATAAATTGTAGCTTACACGTTAGCCACATCGCTAACAGAGCGGACAGCACTTCTAAAAGCACCTGTCAAAAAATCTGTAGTAAATCAAACACTCTATTAGCTTGTTGGAAGATGCTATCAATACTAATACTAGACTGTTGCTGCGAGTGCGACTACTACTATTTGTAATAATGGTAGACCTACTGTAGCCTTTGCTTCTACTACTAACTAATACTGCTACTGCTAGTACTACTACTACTATAATAATAATTATCATATTATAATACTATAATAATACCAATGTGGCTACTATGACTACTACCACTACAAGTATTTAGGCTACTAATACTATCACTAAGAATAGTACTACTGTAACTACCACCACTGGTACTATCAAAACATTTACTAATATTACTTCTACTACTACTACTACTACTACTACTAACCAATGTGGTTACTATTACCACTGCTACTACTAGTATTTGTGCTATTATTACTACCACAATTACTAGTACTATTGTACTAGTACTATTGCAGCTGCAACTACTATGATACTATGATACTATGATATGATACCACTATGTTTACTGTGATAACTGTTGCTACTATTACTACAACCACACTTATGTAGCCACCATTATGGCTACTATTACTACTGCTCCAAAGACCAATCCAGAATGTGAGTGTACTAAAGTTCTTGCTGTTCTTGAACGAGGTTGAGAAGAGAGTTTTGTGGGTCAAACAGACCATCTGCCCAAACTGCTTCAGGTGAGAAAAAGTTCATTAAATTGGGTTATTTTTAATTATTTTTGCAGGTTTTGGGGACATAAGAAAAGTGTGGAGCAAGGACGAACACAGAGACGATATAATGAGTAGAGCATGATATTACAGAAAGGATTTACAGCAGGTATTTGAAGTGGTCACTAAAACAAGCAGACCAAGAATCACCCTGTGTCGCACCAGTAACATACACTGCACTTTCTCTCCCCCTTCTCTCTCTCCCCTTATCCCCTTCAACTTTCTGCCCTCCCTGTTTTATCTCTCTCCTCTTCCTCTTACCCCGTCCACCCACTGCCCTCCTCCTCCCTCTGTTCTCTTTCTCTCTCTATCTCCCTTTACCCCCTCCACTCTCTACTCTTCCCCTCCCTTTGGTCTCTCTCTTTCTCATCTCTTTTCTTTACCCAACCTTTTACATCTCTCTCCTCCCTTTAACTTACTCCTGCCCCTCTCTTTTTTCTCCCCTCCTCTCTCGCCCCCCTCTTTGCCCCCCTTTTCCCTTTCTGTTCCTCTACTTCTACTTCTTTGCATTTGCCCCCACCTCTCCCTCTTTTTCCCCCTCCTCCCTCTCTCTTTTCCCTCTCCTCTCTTTAACCCCCCCATCTCTCTCCCATGCTCTATTTATCACCCTCTCTCTCTCTCTCTTTCTCTCTCTCTTCCTCTTTCCTTCTCTCTCCACCCCCCCCACCCCCCTTCTCTTTCTCTCCCCCTCCTCTCTTTAACCCCCCCCCCCCTCTGAGCTGATTAGCCCTGTCAGCTCCAGTGTCTCCACGGCGACAGCACTTTCTCACCTCTGAACTGTCCATCAAAGTAAACGAATGACACGTCCCTCCCTCTCTTCTTCCACTCGATCCTTGGGTTTTGGTCTCTCTCCGTTTTGTACAGGCAGGACAGCACTGCGTCTGGGTTTAAAGAAAGAGAAAAAAGGAGTTAAAAAAAGAAAAACAAATGATCTATTTATGTACGAGAGACTGAAGGATATTTATAGAAGACAGTTTGACAGAAGGAGGAAAGGAGAAGTATTTTTAGTCAAGGCATTTATCTAAGTGCACTTTATTTACATACAATCAATGTTTTTTAAATGCAAAATAAGTACCAAAAAAAAGCTATTTAGGAGTGTGCACCATTTTGTCCTGATGGTAAACCTGGTTTGGCCCTATTCTAGTCCTGGTTTGTTACTGTTCTAGTCCTGGTTTGGTTTGGGCCTGTTCTAGTCCTGGTTTGGTCCTGTTCTACTCCTGGTTTGGCACTGTTCTAGTCCTGGTTTGGTCCTGTTCTAGCCCTGGTTTGGCCCTGTTCTACTCTTGGTTTGGCCCTGTTCTAATCCTGGTTTGGTCCTGTTCTAGTCCTGGTTTGGTCCTGTTTTAGTCCTGGTTTGACCCTGCCCTAGTCCTGGTTTAGTCCTGGTGTAGTCCAGAGTTAGTTCCAAAATGAGTCCCAGTTTAGTTCTGATTTTGAGGTGGAGTACAGACTATGTGTAAGTGTGAACACAACCTCAGTCATAGTGCTGTAAGTATTTGTATTCTGTGAGATTAACATTTCATGTAACATGATATATCATACCTTGACCTGTATGTTTTCGTGGGCGCCAGCGTGGCATGATTATGACGACTTTGACGTGGAAGTATTATGCTATATGCATTTTGTACCGACACATGTATGATTCTTAAGAAAGATCAGATAAGAATACATGTTTTGCACACTCTGTCTTCAGTGAACCCAGATAACATTCTTCATGTCTGTACATTTCAAGATAATTATTAAGAAGTTATGACGTGTGCCACTAGTATATAAGAAGCCACGGTAGAGATGTAAAAATAGGAGACAGTGGTAATCGACTCGAATGATGCCTGTATCTGCTGAATAAAGAGACTGAATTGTGGAACTGCCCAGCCTTCTGGACTCCTGCTTTCGGTTCGCCTCCAGGGAAAGCTGACAATTCCTTGTTGATGATGGGTACTGAAAGAAGTAGCTGTAGTTGTGGTAGTAGTAGCGGTAACAGTAATAGTGGCAGTGTTGTTAATATGTTAATATACTCCTATAACAACTGTTGGTTTCTGTTCTGTTGCATGAAGAACAGATGCGGAGGCACAGGAATCATTCTGTACAGCTTTATTATCAGTTACAGCAATACAGTCGGGTTAACGGTAGTGTACAGCAAAATTTGAAGCAGGGTCTAAATCACAGTCTAAAGTGGAGTCTAGAGCAGAGACTAAAGCGGAGTCTAACAAGTGGCACAGTCTAAAGCAGAGTCTAAAGTGGAGTCATAAGTGGAGTCTAAAGCGGAGTCAATGCAGAGTCTAACGCGGAGTCAAAATTGGAGAATCTAACAATTGGCAGAGTCTAAAGCAGAGTTTAAAGCAGAGCCTAAGTAGCGTCTAAAGCAGAGTCTAAAGCAGAGTCAAAAGCAAGTCTAAAGCGAAGTCTAAAGCGGAGTCTAACAAGTGTCAGAGTCTAAAGCAGAGTTTAAAGCAGAGTCTAAAGTGGAAGTGGCACAGAGTATGAAAGGAGAACATAGAGAAGAAATGGACCAAAATGACCGAAAAGTCCCTGCTATATCTCAGTTTCCTGTGACCACAAGAAATGACAACTGTTACATGGGAAACAGAACATTTTGTACCTTTGTAAGAAGGTAAGCAATGTATTATATTTGTATATTGTTTTCACAACTTATTATGACTATCCCTACTACTAAAACTATTAAACTATTAAAACGAATATACTGAGTTTGAGTGATGGCAATACTTGGAATGATATAATATGTAGTAGTGTTTTTTGTTATATGTTTAAATGGACTCCCCTCCCTGAACCGCCACCTTAACGTGGTGGAGGGGTTTGAATGCCCGAATGATCCTGGGAGCTATGTTGTTGGGGGCTTCATGCCCCTGGTAGGGTCACCCATGGCAAACAGGTCCAGGGGGATGGGTCAGATGAAGAGCGGTTCAGAAGCCCCTTACGAAGAGAATTAAATTAAGGCCAGCTACGTCGCCCGGACCGGCATTACCGGGGCCCCACCCTGGAGCCAGGCCTGGGGTGGGTGCTCGACAGCGAGCGCCTGGTGGCCGGGCCTTTCCCCACGGGTTAGGGTTAGGGCTCAGCCCGAAGTAGTGACGTGGGGCCGTCCTCATGTGGACCCACCACCCGCAAGAGGATCCGTAAGGGGCCGGTGCATGAAGATCTGGGCAGCAGTCGAAGGCGGGGGCCTCGACGACCGGATCTCTGGACATGGAGACTGGCTCTGGGGACATGGAATGTCACCTCGCTGGGGGGGGAAGGAGCCGGAGCTTGTGCGGGAGGTTGAGTGTTACTGACTAGTTATAGTTGGCCTCGCCTCCACGCACAGTTTGGGCTCTGGAACCCAACTTCTTGAGAGGGGCTGGACTCTCCATTTCTCTGGCATTGCCCGCAGGGAGAGGCAGCGAGCTGGTGTGGGCTTGCTCATTGCCCCACAGCTCAGCCGCTTCGTGTTGGGGTTCACTCCGGTGAACGAGAGGGTCGCGTCCCTGTGCCTTCGGGTCAGGGACAGGTCTCTCACTGTTGTGTCGGCCTACAGGCCAAACAGCAGTGCAGAGTACCCGGCCTTCTTGGAGTCCCTGGGAGGGGTACTAGACAGTGCACCGACTGGGGACTCCGTTGTTCTCCTGGGGGACTTCAACGCCCATGTGGGTAACGACAGTGACACCTGGAGGGGCGTGATTGGGAAGAACGGCCTCCCTGATCTGAACCCGAGTCGTGTTTTGTTATTGGACTTCTGTGCTAGTCACAGTTTGTCCATAACAAACACCATGTTCGAGCACAAGGGTGTCCATCGGTGCACGTGGCACCAGGACACTCTAGGTCGGAGGTCAATGATCGACTTTGTTGTCGTGTCATCTGACCTCCGACCGCGTGTCTTTAACACTCGGGTGAAGAGAGGGGCTGAGCTGTTAACCGATCACCACCTGGTGGTGAGTTGGATCCGCTGGCGGAGGAGGAAGCCGGACAGACCTGGCAGACCCAAGCGTATTGTAAGGGTCTGTTGGGAACGCCTGGCAGAGCCTTCTGTCAGAGGGGTCTTCAACTCACACCTCCGGGAGAACTTCTCCCTGATCCCGGGGGAGGTTGGAGACATGGACTCCGAGTGGGCCATGTTCTCCACCTCTATTGTCAATGCAGCCGCTTGTAGTTGTGGTCGTAAGGTCTGCGGTGCTTGTCGCGGCGGCAATCCCCGAACCCGGTAGTGGACACCGGAAGTAAGGGATGCCATCAAGCTGAAGAAGGAGTCCTATCGAGCCTTGTTGGCTCGTGGGACTCCTGAGGCAGCCGATGAGTACAGGCGGGCCAAGCGTGCTGCGGCTCGTGCGGTTGCAGAGGCAAAAACTCGGGGTTGGGAGGAGTTCCGGGAGGCCATGGAGGAGGACTATCGGACAGCCTCAAAGAAATTCTGGCAAACTGTCCGACGCCTCAGGAGGGGGAAGCAGTGCTTCACCAACACTGTTTACAGTGCGGGTGGAGAGCTGCTGACCTCGACTGGGGATGTTGTCGGGAGGTGGAAGGAATACTTTGAGGATCTCCTCAATCCCCCCGTCATGTCTTCCGAGGAGGAAGCAGAGACTGGGGAGCCGGAGGCAGACTCATCCATCACCCTGGCTGAAGTTAGCAAGCTCCTCGGTGGCAAGGCTCCGGGGGTGGACGAGATCCATCCTGAGTACCTCAAGTCTCTGGATGTTGTGGGACTGTCTTGGCTAACACGTCTCTGCAACACCGCGTGGCGGTCGGGGACAGTACCACTGGAATGGCAGACTGGAAAGGGTGGTGATCCCTCTGTATAAGAAGGGGGACCGGAGGGTGTGTTCCAATTACAGGGGAATCACACTCCTCAGCTTTCCCGGTAAGGTCTATTCCAGGGTACTGGAGAGGAGAATCAAACCGATAGTCGAACCTCGGATTCAGGAGGAGCAGTGTGGTTTTCGTCCTGGTCGTGGAACACTGGACCAGCTCTATACTCTCCATCGGGTCCTCGAGGGTTCATGGGAGTATGCCCAACCAGTCCACATGTGTTTTGTGGATCTGGAGAAGGCATTCGACCGTGTCCCTCATGGTGTCCTTTGGGGGGTGCTCCGGGAGTATGGGGTCCGGGGCCCTTTGCTAAGGGCTGTCCGGTCCCTGTATGACTGGAGCAGGAGCTGTGTTCGCATTGCCGGCAGTAAGTCAGACCTGTTCCCGGTGCATGTTGGACCCCTCCAGGGCTGCCCTTTGTCACCGGTTCTGTTCATTATATTTATGGACAGAATTTCTAGGCGCAGCCAGGGTCCGGAGGGGGTCTGGTTCGGTAACCACAGGATTTCATCTCTGCTATTTGCGGATGATGTTGTCCTGATGGCTTCATCGAGCCAGGACCTGCAGCAGGCACTGGGGCGGTTTGCAGCTGAGTGTGAAGCGGCTGGGATGAGAATCAGCTCCTCCAAATCTGAGGCCATGGTTTTCGACCAGAAAAAGGTGGTTTGCCCTCTCCAGGTGGGTGGTGAGTCTCTGCCAGGGTGGAGGAGTTCAAGTATCTCGGGGTCTTGTTCACGAGTGAGGGAAGGATGGAGCGTGAGATTGACAGGCGGATCGGTGCAGCGTCTGCAGCGATGCGGTCGCTGTATCGGTCCGTTGTGGTGAAGAAGGTTCGATTTACTGGTCAATCTACGTTCCTACCCTCACCTATGGTCATGAGCTCTGGGTAATGACCGAAAGGACAAGGTCGCGGATACAAACGGCTGAAATGAGTTTCCTCCGCAGGGTGGCTGGGTGCACCCTTAGGGATAGGGTGAGGAGCTCAGTCACACGGGAGGAGCTCGGAGTAGAGCCGCTGCTCCTACACGTTGAGAGGAGCCAGCTGAGGTGGCTCGGGCATCTGCTCAGGATGATTCCTGGATGCCTCCCTAGGGAGATGTTCTGGGCATGTCCCACTGGGAGGAGTCCCCGGGGAAGACCCAGGACACGCTGGAGGGACTATGTCTCTCGGCTGGCTTGGGAACGCCTTGGGGTCCCACTGGAGGAGCTGGAGGACTTGTCTGGGGTGAGGGAAGTCTGGGAGTCCCTGCTTAGACTGCTGCCCCCGCGACCCGGCCCCGGATAAGCGGAAGAAAATGGATGGATGGGTTTAAATGGACTCATGCATATGTAGTAATATTGAAATTTTATCTTGTGGTGGAAGTAGTGGTAATGGCAGTAATTGTAATAGCAGTAGCAGCAGTAGTAGTGGCAGTCATAGTAGTGCAAGTATAATAATAATAATAATATCTGCAGTAATGACATGATAATACTTGTCATAGAAAGTACTGTAACCTCCCCTAATGTAAGCCAATTTGACTAATCTTTTCTCTCTAAACAATATGTTTACGCCTGTGGAGAGAGTTATTTTTAGTTCAGTTTGACAGAAATAGAAACATACCTGAATTCTCTCTGACCTCCACTTTGTGACGATTACTCGTGACTGTGACAGACAACAGTGGACAACCTGGAAATAATACAAACAGCTCTGAGTTAGTTTTATCTAATATGAAGACATGAAGAATTCAACAACAAAAACAGAGAGGTATTCTAGAAATACTATCAGTGACAATAATATCAAAGGGGATATAATAATACTTTGATAGTAGTAGAATACATTTGGCTTTGGGAAACATTACTAAGAGTTAACAGTTCAAATAGCACTTATGTATTTTTTGCAAATGAACTCTTCAAATATTCGTTCCTTTGATTTGAGTGCAGACCAGAGACTGTATGAAGAAGTGGACAAAGTGAGTGTGATGTCACCCACAGTGTTCGCCTCCAAATGAAGCTCATCCAGGCTAGCAGTTATAGCGGCTAATGTGGAGTCAAGTTCCATATTTGAAATTCTGACTTGTTGCTAATTCTTTTAATGTTCATATTTTGATTTATGTACACAATGGCAAAATAAAATGATCATGTAGAGCGGGTCAATCCAAACATTTTAAGACCGCAAAATTACAGAGAGAAGGGCGAAGATTTTTCAATGGAAAGTGAATATGAGCCAAACTTGATAGAGCCAGAAGTGCGCCCGTGATCGCTTCCTATTTGGCATGGGGCAGCTAGAAGTCTATGGTGCAGAACCCTCAAAAGCTCAACCAGAACTAAACCAGAACTAGGTCTAACCCAGGACTAAACCAGGACAAAACCAGAAACGAACAAGGACGGAACCAAGTCTAAACCAGGACTGAACCAGGCTCCACAAGAGCTGTTTTTAAGGTGTTTTTGCATGAGTAATGCAGAACATTCTACTGGAATTTCCCCACTGTGGGACTAATAAAGGCATATCTTATCTAACAAAACCAGGATTAACAAGGACTAAACCAAAACTAAACATTTCTTTGTATAACTTGCATGTTTACAGTTTTTATTTATTCATTTTGATGAAAAAAATCAAATTATTAGAATTAGACATTTTTACTATATATAAAGGTACAATTAGGGATATTTTTGCCTCTCTGCCTCTCTTAGGTGAGTCAGGATTACTTCTCTGGTTTAATCCCAAAGTCTTAAGCCTTAACCCTCCGTATGTTTATTTAAACCAGGGCGCGGAGGTTACGGTGTCAGATTAGGACCAAACAAAAACAGGAAGTGCTGCCCTTTTTCCTACAATCTGACTGGCTGGGGATTAGAAAGTGGGCGGGTTAAGGTGAACCACAGAGGAGGGAAGTCAAGGAGAGAAGACAGAGTCAAGTCAAATCCACTAGCATGTCTCCATGGAGATGTTATTGCTTTGCCTGTCATACTGTGGAACATTCCACAGTATGGCAGGCAAAGCAATAACATTCATGGGACAAGATGATAACCCCATCAAGCCTAGATACAGGTCAGATCTGTCGAGAGACGAGCCAGACTCACTATGTTAATTACTGTGTCCATGTAATTTCTCTTGTGGATTAATAAAGTCTAAGTTATATTGTTACTATAAAAGTATACTATGTAACTTTTGTGAGACCATTATCTCCTTGTCTCTATGGAGATTTTATTGCATTACTAATACTATGGCATTAAATCAGACCTATTCTGCAAACTGGACTTTTCAGAGCTTTTGACCCTTTTCCTAGTCATTTCTTCTCATTGAGCCTCTGAAGTTATATTTGGAGTGATTCATGTTTGAGTAATCTTTAAATTGCTTATTTTCACAATGCCATTTTGACGATCAATCCTCATTTTCACCGCCCCCAGTACAGGCCCACTCTGATATTTAAAATGTGCAAATTATAACTATAGTACACAAGCACTATAGGTCTTCTTTAAACTTATAGATCTCCATGGAGACAAGCACAATCAGGCCAAGATACAGTTTAGATCTCTGGACGAATGTATTTCAAGGTATTTTTGTGGAATTGAATTGTAATTGTATAAATGCATGTTAGATCAAAGTAATACCATACTGTGGATGATTCAAAGCAAAAATCCAAAGAAAATCCTTAACTAGAAAAGTTACATAGTGCAGCTTTAAACACTGATCTTGACTGTTCTTCCTCTTCATCCTCCTCGTCTTCCTCTTTAATGAAAGTGAATTAAAAGTTCCTGAGTTTGAGTTTTTCAGAGTTTTCCCAGAGCTCCATTAACATTTATAATCTTCTCTTTTAAATGCACTGCCCCCAGCTACTGAATCTCTCCTCATTTGTTCTGCTGCTTTTTCCTCAAATCAGGTCACTACTCTTAAGATTTGGAAGTGGATGAAACAAGTTATATGGGGATAACTACAAGTATACCTTAAAGCCCCAGTATGGAACTTTCAGTTAAAAATAGGGTTTTGGTTGCGTTTATTGCACTGAAATGCATGTGTTCTTACTCTCATTTGGCCTGGAAACGTTGTTCCTTTGGTTATAATATGGCATAAAACTTATCTATCTCCATGGAGAATTTTTTAATGTAAGGTTGTAGCTTGATGTATCTCCTCCAGAAAGTGACATAGTGTTGCTTTAACCTTAAATTAGACCTATTCTGCAAAATCGACTTTTCAGTCCTTCAACCATGTTCTAGTTGTTTCTTCACATTGACCCTATGAAGCTGTATCTGGAGTGAATCATGTTCTTTAGTTTTATTTTCTTAATCGGTAATACTCGTAGGATTCGGCAGCGTCGTGTCATCATTTTGGTACAAATGAAAAAAAATGTGCTGCTCTAGTGTGATGTGCAGCTATCTATAGGGGGCGCTTTGTTGTGATGACGTTTACAGTGTCGTCAGCTACCATTGGACATCGCCGTTTTCTAACGTGGAAGTCAGCGGATTTGCTTCTTTTATTAAGTCATTTTAGGTGAATATTGTGATTTCAAATGTAAATTATAACATAATGATCCACAGAGTCAGAGATGAGAACCATATCTCTATGGCACAAGCACAACAGGTCTTCTTTAACCTCTAAGAAGTGCCATTCTACAGTGTAGTAGGGTTTTAAGTTGTTCTATGTAAGTTGTTCTTTTTCTGGTGTCTCCAATGAAGATGTTATTGCTTAATGAGTTTTGACGGTAACAACAACTAGCATGCTAACTGCTAACTGGACAGTAGATGCAGACAGTACACAGTAGATGTATTTTGACCTCAAGAGCTGCATATACAATATATCTGTCCTTTATCTAATTGGGATTTTTCAGACAAGCCTTGAGAGTGCAATTTCTGTTTTAATAATAAGATTCTGATCAAAGTTCAGAACATGTTTGTACAGATCTAAACTACAGGGTTAGATATTTTTGTGCACAATGAGAGAGGAGATTTTGTTGTTTGTGGAGGAAAAGAAATTAGCTGATTGCGTCCATTCAAAATTGTGATTTAGATTAGATTGGGATTAAACTTGCAGCCCTACTACTTCTACTACTACTACTACTACTACTACTACTTCAAGACACCATCCATGGAGCCATGTACTCGTCCTTTGTGTGTACAAGTACTCTTCAAGTCTCCTGTCAGTCCGTGTGATGTTGAGGTATTTGGCAGAGTCGTCGGCCCTGCTTCCTTCCTTGCTCAGAGACAAACACTTTTGGAGGTAGCAGCATGACAGGAGCAGCGCCTGTCGAACCGCGCCTGTCAATGGAGATTTCCCCCGCTTTCAATCCACTTCGCTGGGTTATTTATGCTCCTATGGGTCCCTCTCCCCTCCCCACCAGCCCACTCTGTTTAAAGTGCATATGACAGGTTAGACTACTCAATTCACAATAACATCATTTGGCCTCATTCATGAATGTTTTCTTAAAATATGTTTGTAACTTCCACCTTAAGAAGAAGAACTCTGCTCCAGATTCGCAACACGTTAAGTTTTTTCTGAAATGACAGTTCACCAACATCCAGTCTCCAGCCTAATTCACCAACATCCAGTTACAAACACCACAAGACTATACATTTATTAAGAAACACCCTCTAAACTTCTATATATGGCCAATATGGGCTTGGCATTATGACGAAAGAGAGGGAGAGACTGAATGAGGAAGTGAGGTGGAGAATGGATATAGACTGCCACAGTTTTACAGCTTCAGCAGTGATTTAAACAGTCCAAACACACATGAACACACTCAGTGTGGTATATTTAAGTCACCAACTTACTGAAACAAGCGAGAGCTTTCACCATATTTAACTAGTGTGTTGAGTCCAGCGCAGTGACTGAAGCTGTCACTGCCGCCTCTATAAGGTCTGTTAGACCAAATACATGCTCTATAGATAACTCCTCACATATCGATCACATAGTCATATTTTTTCATATATTTTCTTTTTAAGAAAATATATAACTTGCAATCATTGAGGAATTAGAATTTTGTGTTGCTTTATTAGAGTAAAACTATTGTAGATTCTTATGAGAGCTCCCGACCGTTGGTAGGATCTGTTCTTCCAGAAGAACCTTTTCAGTTAAGAAAACATTTTGTGAACAAAAATGTTCATAAGAATGCGTCATGAAAGAGGGCCAGTATATTTAAAAATTCTAATAGTCTTTTTTGGTGAAGTTTATAATGTTACTTCCTGGTTGGACATGAGCAGCCGATGTGACATACATAGAGCTAATTCCATAACTGTTACCTAGCAACCATACTGTAAACAAAGACCAAAACGTGAAAAAAATAAAAGTCCATATAGCAGGTTTTCATGTTTCTCTAGTTGTGACTTAGTTTGGTGGATAGCACCTGTGCTAGATATTTTTTATTTATTTATTTTTTTTCAGTGAGTGAGAAAAAGTTGAGAAGAAAAATACCAAAATATAAGTAGCAATGATTGTAAACCCTCTGTCTATGTTATCAACATGAATATTTACATATTACAAGTGATTTAGCTAGATAAAACAACTGTTGTTGTGATTTTGGGCATTACAAAAATAAAATGAATTGAATTGAATAAAAGCATTGTCATTTATTTTTATTAATTAAATCATAACTATCGTGTCATTTAGATACATTTTAGCCCTTGTTTACAGTATGTTTGCTAGGGATCTGACATATGTAGAGATTGTTGCTCGTGTTCAACCAGGAAGTAAAGTTATAAACTTCACCTAAATTTAAAAAAAAGGCAAGATTTTACTTAAATATAGCCTAATGGTGTAAACTATGTGTTATTACTAGTCTAAACATTTGCACTTTAAAGCAGTTCTTAGAGGCTTATAGTTCCTTAGTCAAATCCAACAAAGAAAGCTTGTTGGAAGAGCAATAGGGTAACTTCTACACAAGGTTATGCTAATCTGAGGAGTTGGGAAGGCTAATTAAAATGTATTTGAGATAGTTGGGAAATTAGCATAATAATAACATGCACAAGTAGATGCATGTATCAAGGATGTGGGGACTCAAGCTGTGCAGGGGTTCCCAAAAGACTGAAGACTCTATTTACATAGTCAGAGGAGGGAGACGTAATCAAATTGAGTTAAAGGGCCAGTACCAGATTTTTCCTCATGCATCTGTGCAAATTATGTCTCGCCCGAGTTCAAATATATCGTATAAGTAGTTCTTGAGGTCAAAATATGTCTGCTGTGTACTGTCTGCATCTAAGTAGAAAGCATTTTGTTATCAACTAACAAGCTAGCTGTTGTTAGCTTTATGGTGACAGCAAAACTGCGCTTTGGTCTTTGAAAGTTGTGAAAAGTGCTTACAAACTCAATGTGGTGAATAACTAGGATGCTCAGAATGCATAAATTAAGTGAGGAATAACTTTGGACCACTGCAAACTGTTTAAAAACTGTTTTTACACATCTTTAAGACAGTGAAAATCAGGTATAATGCCTTTAAGTAAAAGTGCAGTTACTTCAAAATGCATTACTCAAGTAGAAGTATAAAGTACTGGACCTCAGGGAAGAGTAACTGTAAGTATGTATATGTATAATATACATGTATAATTTGAAGTGAATAGACAAAGCATAAAATACTGTTAGTGCTATTACTACTACTACTACTACTACTACTACTACTACTACCACTACTACTTCTGCTGCTACTAAGTTAATGTTAATAATATGTTTAATTAAAAGTGCTATAACTTTTCTGATTGGGTGTTCGTCATCATGCTTGTCTCTATGGAAATGCACAGTTCCACAGTATGGGATTAAACTCCATCGCACTTATTCACTTTACTTCTAAAAAATACCTTGAAAAATATGCATTCTTACACTAAGTGAGAATAAGAGCGGACACTGAACTTTGTGTCAGTTTTTGTTTCATGTGGATAGGTCCAGTGATCAGAGAGATATTAACCATAAACCAGGTCCACACATGTGCAGTCTGACAGTTACACAGAGAAGTCCACCTGAGAGGTCTGACCTGTGACCTCTGACCTGTCTCAGCTTAGGTTAAACTAGAGTGAGTCTAATAATAATAATAATAATAATATATATATATATATATATATATATATATATATATATATATATATATATATATGGCAGCCTTCCTCTGTGCATACTTGATTCCCACTTCCTTCCCTCCATTCTTCTTCTCCTGTGTCACTGTGTCACGGCGTGGACCGGAAGTGGTGTCAGAACAATGAGCTTGTACCGGATGCACAGACAAACAGGAAACTGCATTAGGAATTTTTAAAAAGAGCAGGAACAAGGTCATTTTAGAAAGAATAATACGGGCGTGTCCATGATTCCAGCTGCTTTTATATACGGGTATTTTAGCATTAAAAAAGGGCTATTTTAATTCTTTGGGGTATTAACTGATAACACATATTTAGACTATCATGTTACTTTTTATGGTTTTGAAAATACTGTATTTATCAAAAACAATGTATTAATATGTTTTATAAGTTTCACTTTAGCTTTTTTTGCTCTGAGTCTCCCCTCTCTTTGCTCTCTGTGTTAAGTCCCTCCTCACATCAGGTTTGTCAAGTTGCTGTGTACAGTTTTGTATCATGTTTTTGTATATGTATGGATAATTGTCGTCTGGGAGCATGGGTGACGGTGGCTTGTGGACGTAGCCTTGGACAGAATCTTACAGCTAACTGGAGAGTTTGAATTGAGCCCAGGAGAAATCACTAAAATACTCAAACATGCATGGATGATCTAAAACCTCTTCAGGCACGTTTTTGATGAGAGAACAACGTTATAAGATAGTTAAAAGTCAGTTTTGCATAATACCCCCTCTTTGCCTGGCAAGTCCAGACAGCATTGTCCAATCATATTTATTTATTCCAGCGATGCATGTTAAGTGAAGAAGCTCATTGATCGCCCATCATTTTGAACAAAATAAAATTTCTCTCACCTCATATGAACAGAGTTTAGTGATATTTTTTCCTCGTAAACAGTCATATTTGTTTTGACATAGATGGACCATGCTCCGATTGGCCAATCCATCTGTCAATCACATCCATGCATGGGATTCTTGTATGTATTGTATGTATTGTATGTATTTGCAGTTTAGATTTCAGTTTTCTCCCAAACTGGAAGGTTCCATGGTATGTATTTCCATGGAAACAAGCCAGTGATGCCACCATTGCGAAGCTACAGGACAGATCTATCGAGAGGTGACCCAGCTCAAAGTGTTTTTGTGCCTGTAAAGTAATGAACATAAGGCAGACACATTTAATGCCATACTGTGGCACATTGTTGGCAAAGTAATAACATCTCAACGGACCCCCACAAGCAAAGTTACGAAGTGTGTCTTTAAATATGTATTCAACTTTTCCAATCAATTTATTTTGTCTGTATCTTGATTTTAGATTCCATTACTACTTTTTAAGATTGCATTTTAAACTTTACTTACAAGTCAAATACAGCAGCTGAAATGTAATTAATTTAGGATAGACAGGTTTTATAGTCTACTGTGGAACATCTCTTTTTACAATCATACTCAAAACAATATTTCATCTCTATATGAGCCTTCTTTGACCTCTGATCCCAGCTAAAGCTAATAGCATTTAGCTGTAATTCTTCCTATTTCCACCTTGAGTCCCCATGCTCCAATGAGTTCGTCCTTTATATTTTTGCATGTATTCTGAGAAAGCTGCAATGTTATTCAAGCCTTGACATTCGAGATGCTTTTAATAGCCCGTAGCCCGTAGAACTGACATTTACGGTGTGTCCCTGAATGCCTCATTTGTGTGTTTTGTTTTTGTCTGTCACTGACACGTCTAAAGAACTGGCTGTTGTGTATGGCTAAATAAGCAATATGCAAATGGTAAGTGAAATGTCAAGAATCTGCTGATTAAGATGCAAAAAAAAAAAAAAATAGATATCAGAGAAGAATATAAAATAATTTCATTATTTATTTTTTACTTTGTGTATTTCGTTCCTCATGTTCATATACATTTTCCCATGCATCTGAGAAAACTGTGTCTTCTCCCAGTACTGAGAGTTGGCCTCTCAAAGTTATGAAAAGTGCTTATAAACTCATCACAGTGAGTAATTAGGATGCTCAGAATCCATAAGGCAAGTGAGGAAAAACATAACTCATTTATATCCATGGAGAAAAGCAGGTGATGCTGCCAGGCTAAGTTACAAGTCGCATCTATGGAGAGGTGGGCCCATTCAGGGTATCGCGGTTCTCCCTCGCTGTTTCATGAATTTTTCCAGTGCAATTCTACGCACTTTTTTACAGGATATGAATGTGCATTATGCTCTGAGTCCTGACCGGCCAAGGGACTGCAGACCACTGTCAATTGATCTCCTCCGTGCCACGTCTCCCGCACAGCACAGGATACGCCCAGCCAAATTTACATAAATGAGTCACTAATAATTAATTAAACAAGAGAGAAATGTGAGATAATGTTAATGCCTCCTTGAGAAAAGTGTATAAAGTGTGTGGTGAGGGGTTTTACAGCCTTAAAACATATATAATAATTGTAAGAAATAAAGCTGACTACTTCGTGGATTTCATCTATTGCAGGATATTTTTGGAACATAACCTCTGCGATAAACAAGGAAACACTGTAATCCATGTTTAACCAAGAACATTTTTTGATACAATTAAAAACACCTGTAATTGAATAAATGTAAGCTTGATCGTTTTAATGCCATACCATGGAACATTACAGACAAAGCAATGACATCACCGTGATCAGGTGCAGATGACACAATTCTGTAGCATAAACAATAATATCCTAATCAGAAAGGTCGCGTCAAATTGATAAACCTTAGAAACTTTCCATCAACATAAACTTCAAGGTCATTTCAATACACAGCAATATCTTGTATCCACTTAGTTTAGTCTCAACAACCTTGGCTTTTGAGCAATAACATTTCTATGGAGACAAGCAGAAAAGTTCCATAGTGTAGCTTTAACCAGGTCTAAACCAGGACTTAACTATCCCATTCAAATATACATCCCTCTGCTCTCTCTCTTTCACTGCTAAATAAACCATTCCTGCATATAATTGGTTTCTATTTAAAATGCACACTTTGCTGTGTTCTGAGCCATGGAGGACTCTGGCTTCTCTCATGTGCATTGCATTTGTTTGCTCGCTGCTAATTCTAAGTCTGTCTCTAAGATTGTCTATTTTTTATCATCGCGTCAAAGCTGCTCAAATACCCACAAGTCGTGATGTCGCCTTCTTCTTACTCATGGGCCTCCAGAGAATAAAGCCACAAAAAGAAATAGAAAATTACCTTGTCGTTTTGCATTCTGGGTCGTTATTTTTTTGCATCTTAAAACTTCAAATATAGCTAGTGTTGCTCGCAGTTGTTAACATAAAAATGATTGGCAGTGCTATTCTCTGGCATTGAAGTTGCCCATATAAAGATACACTATGTAACTTTTCTTCTTGTCTCCATAGAAATGTTATTGCCTGGAATGTTCCACAGTACTAAGCTTGTCTATCTCTGTGGACACTAGCAAGTGACACCACCAGGCTAAGGTACAGGTCAGATCTGTGGGTAAGCGACCTGGCTCACAGTAAAATGTTTTTCAAGGTATTTTCAATCACTAAAGCAGCTGTACGAGAGCAGTGTGGTCACGTTTTGTGCTATCTCTTCGTATTGAAGTGTTAATATAAAGCTTTGTGTGTGTTTTTTAGGCAGCAAATTGACCAACTGATGTATCGTCTCTCATCTCAATCTGAAACTTCCTGATTCTCAGACCATAAAACGCTTTGTAATTAGATGCAGACAGTACACAGTGGACTTATTTTGACCTTATTTTTAGCTGCTTCTACAGTATATCTGTACTGGGGACACGTTCTGCTCTCTATTGAACACTATTGGCATGTGAGAAAGTGTGAGCCCATTGATACAGATGAATATTGCTTTACGATCTGTCTACATTAGCTAACGCCATGTGGATGCTAACAACACCTCCGGGACATGCTAATTGATTGTTACGGTCACTTCATGCTTCTGTTGCTGAGTTAAAGCTAGCTGGTGAGCATAATTCACAAAAAAACAACATGTAAATACTCCTTAAATTAGCATTGCATGTTTCAAATCAACAATTTGAAAATGAGAAGATAAATGGTCTTATAGGATTGATATAGAAGGTAATCGTCCTGCAAATCACAATTTGAGTGGACACAATTAGCAAATCACAGAGGCAGTAATTTTTGAAGAACCATCATTTCCTCCAACTACCAAAAATCTCCTGTCTTATTCTGCAAAAAACACACTAACCCTGTAGTTTAGATCTGTGCTAAGTGTTCTGTGTAAGATGTGTTCTTGTATTAGAATCACTTTACAGGACATGTTTGTATGTTTTTCCACTCCTTTTATGAATTTTTGATTTGAAGACTATATTCTGGACTGGAAATGTAAAATATTTGCAGTCATGTATCTGCTGTATCTGTTTATTTGAACATAATGTCACTTATCATTAATCAAATATCCGAATAAATAAACATATCATTATTAGTTTATCAGTTCAGATTTCAGTCTTTTTGTCAGTTCTTCTGCGCACTTTGAACAGAATCCTAGTATTAAAACATAAATTGTAAATCTAATCACAAAGTTTGGCAGAATAATTAGATATTTGTCCCATATCATTCAGCCTTGAAGGTATTCATTTTATGTCGGCTATGATATATATATATATATATATATATATATATATATATATATATATATATATATATATATATATATATATATATATATATATATATATATATATATATATATATATATATATATATATATATATATATATATATATATATATATATATATATATATAACACTATTTTGAACGCTAACAGCACTTTATGGAAATCAAATTGATGATTAATATGTTAATTTTATTATTCCATATCTGGTCAATACTTGGAAAAGCTTTGGATATTGTAACTACTTTGAAATAATAGAAAATAGGCTCTTCCTTTCAACTGAAAATACTACAGAATTCAATGATTTCTATGATTGTTAATGTCACTCTTGTTTATACTGACAATGCCCTTTGCTCAGTAAAGGTGCACTATGTAACTTTCCTGATTAAGGTTCTGCCAACTCTTGGTCTCCGTGGAAATGTTATTTTTTAGTCATAGTCATTTCATTTAGACGATAAGGGTTTCTATGGGACAAGAGCAGAAAGGAGAAGTGAGTGAGTGAGCTGAAGATTTGGTATTTTATGATATTTATATGTAAAAAGTCAGATTAAACTCATGATTCACAAGTTTAATCTGTTTTATATAAATACATAGTTTCTTAGTACGTTTTTGCATAAATAGTAGCTTTATGCATGAATACCCCTTGCAGGTGTAGTCTAGACTCTAGTGGAGTCTAGTTTGGGTCAGACACACAGAGATGGAAAAACAGTTTTGAGAGCTTTTGCCACGCCCCCTTTTCAACTGATCAATCAATCTGCAGCACATGTCTTTAGTCGACCAAGAATTTGTCGAATTTTAGTCAACTACAACCTTACTATCCATCTGTCTATCTAGCTGTCTATCTGTCTGTCTGTTTATCATTCTATATGTCTATCTGTCTGTCTGTTTGTCTATCTATCTATCTATTGTGCACAATTGTTTCAATAAACCATACTTTTTCATTCAGGACAACTTCTCTGTTGATTTTATCTATCTATCTGTCTGTCTATCTGTCTTTCTATCTATCTGCATGTCTGTCTGTCTGTCTGTCTGTCTATTTGTCTCTCTGTGTCCATTTGTCTGTCTGTCTGTCCATCTGTCTGTCTGTCTACATCGTGCAGTCTTATATATTTCCAGTACTTTCTTGTTTATATGCCTGTAGGAGGAGCTAAGAGACGTGTCCAGTCTTGGGTCTATTTAAAGTAACAGTAAAACCTGTCTGTTGGTTTCTTGGCATCTTCTGCGCACTTTCTATAATGGAGTTTTCAGTTCGAGTGGAGGTCACGCGATGGAGCGGGGACAATTAAAAGCACTTATTCAAATGAACAGGGAGTAAGGCTGAGATGTGAGGCTGCACGGGGTGATGGAAGCAGAGATATTTTTATAAGGACATGAATTACACACACAGCTGTTAAGCTGTAGTGGTCATTGTTGCTGTAGAAATAATTAAAATATATGTAACACTCAAAGACTGTATATATAAATGGACATAGCTAACCTGCTAGCTGCCGCGTTCCAAGTAGGAAGTGATCATGGGTGCGCTTCCGGGTCCATTCACTCTGGCTCCAATTCACTTTACATGTAAAAACTGTGCCCCCTCTCTCTGTAACTGCTGCTGTTAGACTCGTCATTTTGGTCTTAAATGTTCGTATTAACCCACTATTCGTGATCCTGGTGTTTTTATTTCACTATTGTGTCTGTAAATCAAGATATGAACATTAATAAGACACCAATCAGCTGCCTTCCTTCCTCGAGGTCACTTACGCTAGCGTTAGCAACAGGTATGATTGATGGCATTGCTAAACGCCCGCACCGCTGGTTTAGCAGGGGCATTACCTTCCACAGCTTTGCGCCAGATTGGCTCTTTGGTTGCTATGATACTCGCTGTCCAAATATGAAGTCTGACTCCAAATTCGCCCAGTGACTGCTAGCCTCGATGAGCTTCATTTGACTGGAGCCGAACGCTCACTTCTACTCACAGTCCACTTATAGAGTCTGTGGTAACACTTTAATTTAACTACACTATTTGCAGACTTAATAACCACGAAGAAGGGCATAAACTTAAACTTACTTTAGTCCTGATTTAGTCCTGGTTTAGACCTGGTTAGTCCAGGATAAGTCCTTGTTTAGTTCTAGTTTAGTACTTTGTATAACTTGTTCATTTTCATTAAATCATGACACATCTCTTTAGTATGGGCCTTCTTTAGCTCGAGTTTTGGCCAATTTAGTCCCAATCTAGTCCGGCTCAGTCCCGACTCAGTCCCGGCTCAGCCTCGGCTCAGCCTCGGCTCAGCCTCGGCTCAGCCTCGGCTCAGTCCGGGTTTAGTCCGGGCTCAGCCCCGGCTCTGGTTCAGTCCTGGTTCAGTCCTGGTTCAGTCCTGGTTTAGTCCTGGCTTAGTCCTGGCCCAGTCCTGGCTTAGTCTTGGTACAGTCCTGGTATAGTCCTGGTTTAGTCCTGGTTTAGTCCTGGTTTTGTCCTGGTTTAGTCCTGGTATAGTCCTGGTTTAGTCCTAGTTTAGTCCTGGTTTAGTCCTGGTTCAGTCATGGTATAGTCCTGGTTTAGTCCTAGTTTAATCCTGGTTTAGTCCTGGTTTAGTCCTGGTTTAGTCCTGGTTTAGTCCTGGTATAGTCCTGGTTTAGTCCTAGTTTAGTCCTGGTTTAGTCCTAGTTTAGTCCTGGTATAGTCCTGGTATAGTCCTGGTTTAGTCCTAGTTTAGTCCTGGTTTAGTCCTGGTTTAGTCCTGGTTTAGTCCTGGTTTTGTCCTGGTTTTGTCCTGGTTTAGTCCTGGTTTAGTCCTGGTTTAGTCCTGGTTTAGTCCTGGTTTAGTCCTGGTTACATTCTCATGTACTCTAGAGTGTGTCATAGAGATAACATTACAGGAATGAACCAACAGCTTCGCGTGTGTTGGACTGAAGACAAAGGAGCTCTGTACAAGACTGTTCCAGAGAGCAACAGCTGTCCCGGGACGCCTGTGCAGCTCGGGGGGGTGCTCAGGCGTTGGGGGATACCAATTCTGATACCACGATGATAATAAAAACACTCTTTCTTTAGACAATAGAATGTGATTTTCAACATTAAACTGTAGTAGTTCGTAGTTCGCCTTATACCTGTGTAATCCCTCAGTGTCCAGGTAGGTTCCATAATCATCCAAAAAATGCGTATCTAATTTTGATACTAGTTTTCCGATCGATTAGTATCAGAGGTCAAAATAAGTCCGGTGTGTACTGTCTAAGTAAAAAGCATTTGATTGTCTGTGAATCAGGAAGTGCACGTTAGCATGCTAGCAGCTGTTAGTATTTGTGACAGCAAAACTCTTTGGACAAACCTACTTTTTGAGACTTGTTCGATCAAATTCACTCTTGGAATATAAACTGTTTAACCGATAAATATTTTCTCAAAATCTGTGAAAATTCTGTATTTAAACTGTTAATAAACATTAGAAAACAGAGCAGAGCTGAGGTAAGTCTGACTTCGTGGTTATGGTCAAATATGATTGTTTTATTTCTATTTCTAAGAATAAACTCTGGGAAACTGTCAAACTTGGATTTTAATATGTTTAAGCTGAGCCATATGTGTGGCTACAGCAGACAGAACACACAATAAACCTGTTTAAATGAAAAAGGTGCCAAATCGGGCAATGGCACTGGTCTCTGAGAGCTGTGTAAAGAGCTTATAAACTCATCATGGTGAATAATTAGGATGCTCAGAATCAGGGCCAGCCCAGCCTTAAAGCAGACTAAGCAGGTGCTTAGGACCCTGAGGCCACCAGGGGGCCCCCAAGAGCCCACACTTTATATTGAAAATAATATATCAAGTTTTATTTGGGCACAGGAATTGTGTGATTACAGCGGCCTAAATATCCCTCTAAAACAGACATGCCAGACTCAGGCCCGTGGGCCAAATTTGGTCCTCGATATAAATATATTTGGCCCGCGAGAGCATATCAAATACGTATTAGTTCAGCCGCCGCGCCAGTATAGCGCATGCACCGCTAATACTACAAATCCTAGAAAGCTTTGCAAATACTTTTGCAAAGCTGGCGCCGGACCGCAGCACTTCTTTTGACACTCATTAGCATCTGCTACCTGTCACCTCACTCAAATTTAATCCATCCCTTCTGAAAAGCATGCAGATTTATTTAATTTAATTTATTTATTTATTTATTTATTTGAAGGACAGTGTGCAGATACATTAAAAAGATGGCTGCACCAGATTTACCAAAATGCTAATTTCCATCTGTAGTCCTTGATGTCACAAACAAATATGTTGTTAAAATTTTTCAATAAATATTTTGTTTGGCCCGTGACTTAATCCCAGTTTTTAATTTTGGCCCCTGCTCTAAAACAATTACAGTTGTTTTATATCTATAGTCGCAAAATATCTCCTGCTGCTACATTTGTTTTTGAGCCGGGCAGAGGTCAGGGCAGCTATGTGTTTACACCAGTGCAAGAACCCTTTATAATGTAAATGTAGGCCCACTGTCACTGTTCTTGTGACTGTGGTAGTTGTGACATTCTGGATATTTGCAGTCTGATGTTGGTCATATAAATACAAATACAATTGGTCCAGGTGATGAGAGCAAAATCATAATGTTGTCAAATGTGAAAACCAATAGCTGAGCCAGGAGGCATCCACTGCCGGGTGCCCCAGAGACAAATTCAGCTTAGGGCCCCCTGAAAGCTAGGGCCGGCCCTGCTCCAAATGCAAAAGGTAAGTGAAGAATAACTTTGGATTCAGGCTTAATATGCTCAGCTAAGCATTTTTTACTTAAAGCCACACTATGTGCCTCCCTTGCTTCCATGGAAACGTTAAGATGTCATTGCTTTGCCCGTTATTGCTTTTGGCTATCTTAAAACAGACCTATTATGTAAAATGGACGTTTCAGAGCCAAGTCACAGGTCAGATCTGATCTGTGGAGAGGCCAGTCCGCTTACAGCAAAAAGGTCTGTTGTTCCAAGCTCCAGGGTCTTAGAGGCCCCCAAATTTCTGTTGATGGCCCTGCTTATCCATAATGTTCTCCGCTAGATCGTAGTTGTTTTCATTATATGAAAATGATTTAAACTTGAAATGTATTCATAACATTATCATTATTTATATCTGTAACATTTTTAAACTGTCAGACAACTAATCGTTATCATGATATAATTGTTAATCGCAGTTATTTTGGACATGATAATCCTGAAACAAAATTTCAATATCGTCCGAGGCCTTGGACCGTGGACAACTATGAACCTACTGGACACATATAAGACACATGGGACTAGAAAACAAAGTATGAACATTTAATGTAGAAAATCACATTCTATTGTCTAAAGAAAGTTTGACATTTTAGTATTGTGACAATACTAATTGTCTAACTAACTAAAAACATTACTGACTCCCAGCACCTCCTCCCACAAACTGCTAGCTCCAACTTTTGCACAAAATAAATAAAAAATGTACATTCCCTGCCGTTTCACCTCATCACGATCTGTTTTCTGGTTCAAATCCAAAAACTGCGATGTGTTTTAGCACCTCTCGCCCACTGAAGCTGCCGTATGTGCTGAAACTGGGCCAAGTCCAGACCAGATCCAAGTCCAGACCAGACCTGTGTCCAAATCCTCGGGAGGTCCTGGGACAGTGGGTCTGCTTGGTCTACCCACGCAAAACAACAGAGGAGAGAGAGGAGTGTAGACCTGCTTTAGATATCGGATAGTTCTGGTTTAGTGCTGGTTTAGTGCTGGTTTTGGTCCCATTTATGTTTTGGTTAAGAACTGGTTAACTTAATCCTAGTTTAAACTAAAGATTTTGTCTCGGTTTAATCCTGGTTTGGTACTGTTAAGTCCAGCGTTAAGTCCAGAGCATTATCATAATGTAGTTGGTGCTTGTTCTAGACTGGTTTTATCCAGACCTGGTTTAGTTCTGGTTTGAAAATGGACAAACCATAGTTTTGTCCTGGTTTAGTCCTAGTTTGGGCCATTTAACTCTTGGTTAAAAAGCCGTTAACTTAGTCATGGTTTAAACTGGATTTTGTCTTGGCTTAGTCCTGATTAAATTCAGCATTTACTTAGTCCTGAGTTTTAGTTGTGATATAGTCAGGGGTGGTTTAGTCCTGGTCTAGACTGCTTTGGAACTGGTCAGGACCTGGTTTAGACTGGTTCTGAACTGGTCTAGACTTTCAAACTCATGTAGACCTTGTTTAGTTCTGGTTTGAACATGGACAAAATCTAGTTTAGACCTGGATCAGACCTGGTTTTGGTCTCATTTCGGTCTGGTCAGGCCTTGGTTAAGAACTGGCTAGCTTAATCCTGGTTTAAACCTGATCTAGTCCTGGTTTGGTACTTGTTTAGTCCAGCATTTAGTCCTGAGTTTAGTTGTGATGTGTCAGTGCTGGTATAGACTGGTTTGGAGCTGATCTAGACTTGGTTTAGTTTGAACCTGGACAGGACCTGGTTTAGACCTGGTTTGGGTCCCAGTTCAGTCTGGTCAAGCTCTGGTTGTCTTAGTCCTGGTTTAAACCTCATTTAGTCCTGGTTTAGTCCTGGTTTGGTACTTGTTCAGCCCAGCATTAAGTCCCGAGTTTAGTCGTGATGCGTCATTGCTGGTTTAGACTGGTCTGGAACTGGTCTAGACCTGGTTTAGTACTGGTTTGAATCTGGTGGAGACCTGGTTTAGTCCGGGTATAATCCTGTTTTAACACAACAGGCGACAGGAAAAGAGGGACGTTGCTGACAAGGAACTGAGTCAAAAACTCCAATTCATTTGAAAACAATCGATCTATACTTACAAAAAAAACAAACAAAACAAAACAAAACAATCAAACAAACAAAAAAAAACATTATAACCAAATATGCTGAATATTTACCTCAAAATATTTCACTTTGCGTCCAGTCTTTATGAAAGAAAAGTCCACTTTCATTGCAGCAGATGATTATAATGACTAAAGTGCTTATGTCTAAAGCCCTTCTATCTCTATAAGGGAATATATAAGGACAATGTCCAAACTGCACTGGCTGATTTTCTATTTATGAGCTCAAATTAGTATGCGTCATAATCATTTAAATATAAGTGGTAACGTGAGACATTTTGTAAAATCGATTAAAAAGTCCACGAGATTAGCTCCAGTTCAAAGTTGCCACCTGCTCGTGTTTACAAATCCACGCGTCTTTACGCTGCGCAGTGATCCGCCGTAACCCGGGATAAAACGTGGCCAAAAAACAATAATTACGTCTTCAATTCCGTCTATTCAGATCTGTAACTTTAACCTCAAAATTCCTTAAAGAAACCGAGTCATTCCGCGCGTTTTCCTTGAATACTTACACTGTAACAGGAGCAGCACAATGGAGACACAGAGCCACGGCGCGTCCATGTTCAAGCCCGGAAAGAGCGCTCCTTTCCCGGTGTCTCGTCTCGCGGATCGGACTTCGCTTCAACTCCGCTCCGAAGCATCCAAACAGCTCGCAGGAGTGCCCCCCAAAAAGCGCTTCAGACGGGCACAAACGCGCTGGAGACGCCGGGGACACGCGTAATGATGGATAAACAGAAAAATAATACAAAAATAAATGTATTAAGCGGTTTAAATATGTTTTTGTTGGGGTTTGGGATTGTAAATCGCGTAAAAAGGTTGTAGTAATGGTTGCAGGTGTCAAGTAGGACGATTACGAGCGATCTCCTCCCTGCGAGAGAGGTTTGCTTCGCTATTTAGAGATGCGAGCTACAAGGATAGGGTGAAAAAGAGGAGGGAGGGGAAGAGGGAGAGGGAGGGCAGAGAGAGGAGATAGGGGGATGAGGAGGGAGCGAGAGAGGAGGGAGGAGTGGAGAGCCGAGTGTCCAGAGCTCAGACGCGTGATAAGAGCCAAGAAAATGTTATTGAAGGGCAAATGGAGCGTTTGGCAGTGAATTTAAATGTAAAAAAAATAGGAAATAAAAAAATGAACTACATTATTTATGAGCTGTTATTATTAGACTGAACAGAGACTAGTGTCACAGCTGCTGGTCAAATATAGTAGCTATTTTGGAAAATGTTGAATATTATGAACCAAAAAAGGAAAAAAGTCTCTAATTGTTCTGACAATATGTTATGGCATTAAATTTAGGGGAGAAATTATGCCACCAGGTTAAGTTACAGGTCAGATCTGTGGAGAAGCAACCACACTCACTATGAGGATACATAAATGCAAGATAAATAAGTTTAATGTCAAACTGTGGAACATTCCAAACATGTCCTTTCTGTGTGTGGGTGCTCCTGTGACCCAGAAACACTGAAGGATGTGGATGTTTTACCCAAACAGACAATAGTGCCTTTAAAGAGAACTAAAGAGTTTAAGTTTACAATACACTCTTCATTCAGTAACTCAGTGGCGATAAGCTTCAGTAACCACAGCTGCCCTGGGGTGGACAATAGGAAGTGTGGTTACCGGTCTACGCCTAACCAACACCAGGTGCTTTATACGCATTTACAAAGGCAAAGTGGCTGGAGTGTTTTGCTCGAGGACACAATAATTAGGATTGGAGAGGAGAGAGACCAACAGTCTAGCTATTGCACCTGAAACACTGTCACCCATACAGGCTGCAAAACATCCAAACTTATGATGTTTGTTTGGGTTTGGCTCCACATGGTTTAAAGTTCTTTGACAACACTCATGTCTTTGGGCCTGAATAATAGCTCCACTTCATGAAGATATTGTGAAAAAAGCATTTGACTTTTTTCTGACCAGTGAATGTCTTTGATCTGGGGCTCTAGTTGACTTGTAGTCTGTGAATTTTCAGACTGTATTGGATTCATGCTTTTTTCAATTTTAATGTCTTTCGATTTACCTGAATCGCTGTGTGCCTGGTGGCTCTTTATGTATTTTGCAGTTCGCTCAAAGGAACTTTCTGCCTATTATAGCAGCATCAGGTGTGTCCAAACCTGCAGCAGCGGACTCCAAAACTGCAGCTACAGCTTGAGCTTCACTCTCTTTTGCTAAAACATCAAGCTTTGCATCTAATTTAGCTTTTTCCACTATGATTTCCACTTCTTTCTTAGCATATTCCGCTCTCTTTTGGGCAGCCTGTGCTTTGGCTTGTGCGGCAGCAGCTGCTAAAATGACACTTGTGGCAGAGGAGTGGCTTGATTTCTTTGACACTGAAGGTCTGACTTCATACTGGTCTCTTTCCATCTTTGTGCTGGTGTGATGTGCCTTTATGCTGAATTGGTGATACTGCGTCTGTCATGCTGGCCTGGATGCAGTGTATAACAGTGCAGCGGGTCAGGAGTTTGTTGTAGGATGTCCCTTTTCACTGTACTGGCCTTGTATATATATATATATATATATATATATATATATATATATATATATATATATATATATATATATATAAAGTTTAAACCCATCCTGGCATCAGTGACTTATTGTGTGGAGGTGTTTAACTCCTGAACAGTAGCAACGGGTGTACGAGGCCAGTACATTTTGTTCATTTAAACTGGCAGAAGAGGCTGAACTTTGTGTCAGTTTTTGTTCCATATGGATAGGCCCAGTGATCACAGGGATATGAACCATAAACCAAGTCCACAGAGCTACACACAGAAGTCAACCTGAGAGCGCTGACCTCAGGTTAAACTACGCTCTTCCTGCCTTACCTCACCTTTTGAAAAAACATTGCTAGTTGAATCATTTATCTGAGTTGGGACGCATCATATTCACAACAGGCATTTCGTTTTTTCTCAGAATTATTTTATGTAGATAGAAAGTGCTTTTACTTCATAGAGACATTGTTTTTGCTCCTGGGAATATTCTTGGAAAGCCGATGGGAATTTAGAAACGATCTTGTTTTTAGTACAGGGTGTGCCAGTTGAATAATTAATCTCAAGTTATAACTTGCTCTCTCCTCATCTATAAGTTTAATGAGTTTGTTTTTATTTTGTGCTTATACTTCTACAACAAAATAATTCAAATCAGAATGTATTTACTGTCACTGAACAAATACAAAGTGTACGGCTGTCAAAAGTATCAAAACTCACATACTAATCGATACTAAAACTAATATCGAAACAAGATACTGGATAATCACAGTCTATTGTCTAAAGAAAGAGTGTTGTGTTTTTTATTATCATTGTGGTATCGGTATTGAGTATCGAGTCTATTCCTTAGTATCAAATCGAGTTTGAAATTTTATTGCCGTAACAACACCAGCACAATCAAATTAAAGGATGACATTTTCTATGTAGCTGTGGGGAAGCTGGCTCAATGTGGTCGCAGTAGGAGCCAATCAAAATGTATTTCACTTACTGTGGTTTTATACCATCTCAACCCAGAAGCTCCTCCCCCACTTAAACACCATTTACTTCTCAGGTACAACTTTAGCAGTGCTTTACTTCTTAGGGCCTAAATCCCTTTAACGCAAAAAGTGCTTAAAACTATAAACACTTAAACATTACAAAATAGAAAAAGAACTTAACCCAGTTCTCCCCTCCAAATGGTCCAGCCCACGGCCACTCCCAAATCCTTTAATGATGGCCGCCATAGGGCACGCCCCCTCTGTGTCTGGACCATGTGGAGATTCAGGCAAGAGTAGATGGATGAACTGTAACAGTAGGTAACTGGATTGACTACATTTAAGCAAATAAAAAATCTTTAAAGTAACAAGTGTGTGGTGATTAAATTAAACCAACTGAAAAACTAAACAAAACAAACCCACAATAGTTATGAGTGGTTGGACGCTGACAAATGACTGGAAATGAACAAATGTGTGCATAAACAAAAATGTAAGGTGATATTAAAAAGGACAAAGGCCCACTTTGTCACAGTAGCAATTTGAATTTTTATCAAATTTGTTTAGTATTTTTTTTTTTTTTTTAACAATTTTGCTTCTTCACAACAAAAAGTAAAAGTTCTGTCACCTGCTCATCTCCACAGAGATGTTATTGCTTTGACTGAAATGTTCAGCAGTACAGCATTAAACTTATCTATCTTACACTTATCCAATTACATTTTTTTCGTGCTTGGAAATCATATGTTTTTATAGTGAGCAGTGTCACCTCTTCACAGATCTGACCTGTAACTAGGCCTCACACCAGAAAAGTTACATAGTACAATTTTAACATGCATTTCTACCTAGAACTATTTAAAGGCATTGTACCAGATTTTTATTGTCTTAAAAATAAAATGGAGCAAGTTCATTTTAAGCAATTTCCAATGATCCAAAATTATTCCTCACTGACCTTCTGAACATGAAAACTCTGCTCTGGTCTCTGAGAGTTGTGAAAAGTGCTTATAAACTCATCGTGGTGAATAATTAGGATCCTCTGAATGCATATGATAAGTGAGGAATAACTTTGGACCACTGCAAACTGTTTCAAATGAACTAGTTTTTCACGTTTTTAAGACAATAAAAATCGAGTACAGCGCCTTTAAACAAGAACAAACCAAATCAACACTGTATCAAAATGTCCGTTAAAATGAAAGTGACTCTAAAATCAAAGCGTTTGAAAGCTGACAGACATTTTGCCACCTCTCTAAGTCTTTGTAAGCATGTCCTCTTCTCCACTGTCGCCTCCAATTGGCTCAAACCAGGACAAAAACATGACTAATTTATTCAAATGCATTATTGTGAGTGCTTTAGCTCCGATATAAATTTAATCACATTTGAAGGAGCACTGAAAACACACTTAAAGTTTCATGTTGACTTTCTAGAGGTATTATAGTCTTTGTAAAAAATACATAAATACATCTGAAAATAGATGGTTACATTGAAAGAAAGCATTTATAATATCTCTGGATTAGCACTGCAAGATATGAACAATTACAAATGTTACAGTGAAGTAGTGCTACAAGGAGTACAACTACTACTACTACTACTACTACTACTACTACTACTACTACTACTACTACTACTAAATCATAATACAGTATATATGGACTGGCCCACAAGAGGTGATATGCTTCTGCCCTCATACTGTACTCTCCCACCAGCAGCAGGAGCAGAGGAGCGCTGCCACAGTGACCACCACTGCCAGGAAGAGTTAACGTAATGTAATGTTTTAAAATAATGTACAATAAACAACTTTGATTATATTAATACATAATTTAACCTTGTTAAACTACTACTACAACTACTACTACAAGTGCACTGTGCCAAAACTAGGTTATTAACAACTACTACCACTACTACTACTACTACTACTAGTAGTAGTAGTAGTAGTACCACTAGTACTACTAGTACTAGTACTACTACTAGCACTACACAGGGCTGTCATTCTGTATAATGGCCCCTGTGCACAAACCATCTTGGTGGGCCTGAACTCCATGTTGTCAAATGAAAAATTCCCCCCCCCCCAGCCCAAGGCCTGCCCCTACTACTGCAAGTACAACTTACAACTACAGCGGCAGATGTCTGAGGCGGGTCTTACAGGAAATGTGAGAGAAGTTACAAAAATTATGAATCACCTCAAAGTGACCACAGGACATAAAGGACTTAAAGTGCTATGAGAAAAATACAAAATACTCAATATATGGTACAGAGGAGGGAGAGTGGATATATGGTACAGAGGAGGGAGAGTGGATATATGGTACAGAGGAGGGAGAGTGGATATATGGTGCAGAGGAGGGAGAGTGGATATATGGTACAGAGGAGGGAGAGTGGATATATGGTACAGAGGAGGGAGAGTGGATATATGGTGCAGAGAGTGTATTTTTGGAAATAAAACAAAAATATTTGAGTTACGTTTGATTCTCAAAAACAAGACTAGGATAATTTGTCATCTCAAATTTCAAACTGCAATGCATGATGGGTAGAATCGTGCAAAACAAGTGCCAGTGACTGATAGCACCACCTGTTCTCCACCACATACGAAACAGCTGCAAAAGTACACAAAAGTACACAAACGTACACGCACTACTACACACGGGCACAGTAGTGTGCAGTGGTGACATGTTTTTACACAGGAGCTGATTGTTAAGGTCCAAACGCTGACACAGAGTTTAAATAAAGGTCGTAAAGTGACACGAGCCGATTGAGAAATATTAAAATTTGACTGTGGTATGAGAACACAGAGCACAGGGCTATTAACTCATTAAAGACACAGTGTGTAACTTTTTATAGCCCTAGATAGACTATAAGAAAAGTATATTTTGTTTTGTGTTTTTCATTTTGGTTGTGTTTATTGCACCTAAAAAACATGTCTTTACTGTGATCATCTCCACAAACCTGACTCTTGCTGCTTTTTCCATAGAAATGTTGTTCTTTTAGCTGTAATATTCCACAGTACAGCATAAACATCCCTATCTCCCTGTGTTCCAAAGTGTGCTTTAGGTATGGTTTTATCTTCCAATTTCCAAGGAATCAAGTGATTACTCATATTCATGATGTGCCACATTTTACAAACTCAAATTCTGGCCTGTTCTTTCAGTGAGTCATTTTAGAAGTACTTTTATCTGTATTTTATTTAACCTGTTTTATTTAGAACGAGCAGGACAGGATATCTTTGTGTATTTTTCTTTTCCTATGTATTATAATACATAGCTGGTGTGTCTGAAAAACTTCAGACAGTTTGAAATTCCTGTCTTTTTCAAACCTACAATCACTTTAAGACAGAAACTGGTTCACCCAAAGGACAAAACCCTGAGACACAAAGTAATGTGGTCTATTCAGTGTAGTGAAGAGTGCAGTGAGCGCTACAAAACTAGCGTAACTAAACAGCCACTCCATAAGAGAATGTAGACACTAACCATTCCTTCGAAGATAGTGAGGTTCAGATCTGAGCCAGAGAAAATAAATGGTTTGAGAGGGGAGTTAAATAAGTAATTTTTGTTAGGAAAGACAAGCCTTCCTTAAACAGGAATGGAGGTCTTAGACATCATCTGTCCCCCATCTATAGTCCATCCTCAGACCCAAACAAAGTAAACAATAGCAGGGTTGTTAAAGGGTGAATAGGAGGGTTTCACCTGAAACTGGACACAATAGATGTTTACAGTTTCAGTGTAGTTAACTCCTCCCTTCAGACAGATATAAGGCAGTGTCCAGCAGTAATCTGACCAGAACTGAAGAAACGGCTTGGATGAGTAGCCAAACGTCTTCACTCCTACAACGTTTTATCCAGTTTACAGATTTAACTTTTACTATGGATCAGACCTGACGACTGAGGCGTTACACAGACTTTCCTATGTATTGTGTTATATGTATATTAGAGTTTTTACTTTTATATGAAGCACTTTGGTCAGCTCAAGTCATTTTAAATGTGCTATAGAAATAAACTTGAACTGAATTGAACCTTTATTTAAGCAGGAGAATCTCTTTGAGATTAAAACCTTTTTCACAGGCGTCCTGCCAACAGGCTGCACTTCATCATGTAGGAGCAGTACTAAGTAGTAAGTAGTAACAGCATGGTAATTATCATTTACTTCCAATATTACTGAACATATTCCTGCATTGTTTCTGTCTCATCTATTTTAACTGCTATTACTTAAAAGGTGCACTGTGTAACTTTTCTGGTGGAGGGTCTGACACCTGCTCATCTCCATGGAAACATTTTTACTTTGCCTGGAAAGAATGCATGCATTCTTACTGTCAGTGTGGTAGCCTCTCCACAGAGAGGAGAAACAGTCCAAAAAAGAACCAGAAACCTGCGCTTTTCTCCATGGAGCTAGATAAGGTTAATTCTATACTCACTCACATTTTTATATAGCACTTTTCCATCTTCAAGGCTCAAAGCGCATTACATCAAGGAACCACTCAACCAAACACATACACATTCACACACCAGTGTACACAGGCACTGGGGGTGCGGAGTGTCTTGCCCAAGAACACAACAACAGCATTCATCTGAAGAAGCTGGGAATTGCACATCCAACCTGTGGGTCAGTGGATCTGATCTTATCAGTGGACAAACACTCTATAAACTGAGCTAGAACTGAAAGAACTGGTGGTGCTGCTACTACTACTACGGTTACTACAACTCATTCATGAAACTTACAAATCAGTTTAAGCTTTTTATTAAACAAAACACAAAGTTGAGTTTTCACTTTACAGAAAAGAAAAGTACATTATAGTCTATGGCAGATTGTATAAGCCCAGCGGTGCACTGCATTTATCAAATAATTACAGACCTTTCAAACATTTTGGTATTTGGTTGACAGTTATTGGCTGGGAGCTGGAGAAGTGGGTGGAGTCAGGTCAGAATTTGGAACTTCAACCTGTAACAGACAAAAACAGAAATTTGGATATTTACTTTAAAGGGACTGTGCTCAATGTTTTGACATAATAAAGTAAAATGTGTGTTGCCCCAGTACAGATATATCATGAATGTAGATCTAAAAAAAAGACCGATGTGTACTGTCTGCATGGAAATATTGTGTTTTTTATTCCCTCAAACCAGTAAGTAAGGTTGTTTAGAACACTACCTGTTGTTAGCATTATCACAATGGCAAAAGTCCACTCTCATCTCTGAAAGTTGTGAAAAATGCTTATAAACTCATGCATTCTGAACATCCTAATGATTCACCATGATAAGGTAAGTGAGGAGTAACTTCGGACCACAACAAACTGTTTAAAATCAATGAGTTCTGTTTCATGTTCTGTTGTTTCATGTTTTTAAGATGGTAAAAATCAGGTACAGACGTTTGAGTATTCACCTAGTTGCTTCCTTTCAGTCTGCCTCCCTCTCCAGAACTCAAAATGCCTGGTTCCACCCTGTGACATCATAGGGTGGTAATCCAGAAGTGCTCTTAAGTGTTCATTCACCTTCACCAGACTCATTCCAAAACTAAAGTGGTTAAAGGTGCACTATGTGACTTTTCTCGAGAGGGGAGTCCACCGCTTCCCTTGTCTCCTTGGGGATGTTATTGTCTTGGAATGTTCCACAGTACGGCATTAAACTTATCCATTTGGCATTTATTCGTTTCATTGCTCAAAAATAACATACAAAAACATGCACTGTGGCATATATTGATATTTGGATATTTTTGCACACTCCTATATCGTATTGTATTGGGCAGCTGTATCAATATATATGTTTTTGTACAGTTAACCAAATTATTCTGTCACAGAGTTACATTTTAGTAGCTAGTTTAGAGGAAAGAAATTTGTTGATGCAGAACATTTGCCATTTTACTCACTGTTTTGATGATTAAAACAGGTGTATTTCCTATTAACTTAGACAGCAGTTTAACAAAGACTTTTAGTGTCACAGTCGTGTTTTACTCGATATGTTGTGATGCTTCAGAGCCGTTAAACTGCACATGTCCCTGTGTAAATGTAAATGTGGAGCTCGTATAAACTGTGTATGAATAATATTGACCAATGAAACAGTCTGATGTGTTCTTCTAGTTGCACTTTATGTTCATCCATCTTCAGTAAACAAGATAAATGCACCATGCACGAAAGGCTATATTTTTCACTGAACACCGTATTGAATTGTTTTGAAATACATTGTATCGTATCGTATCGAATCAAATCGAAAAAGTACCGTATCAAGATATGTATCGTATCGCAGCCTATGTATCGAGGTATGTACTGGCAAAATCTTAATAATACACAGCCTGAGTGACATGTAACTTGAGCCAATAATCACCTGGTCGTCTCCATGGAGATAGGTAGGTTTAATACCGTACTGTGGAACACACCAAAGTAATAACATCTCCATGGACACAAGCAGGCAGGCAGCAGACTCCCCTCTCGAGAAAAGTTACCTAGTGCACCTTTAAATTACACTGCAGAGCTAATCAATTTCAGTGATTGCAGCTTGTATTATTGGACCGAATTAAAACTGCTAATGCAAAGTACTATTTTACCATTCTATAAATAAACAATAGGTCGCATTCATGTTCTATAATTTAATGATGTAATCATTTCAGAGAAGTCCACCTGAGAGCTCGGACCTGTGACTTCTGACCTGTCTCAGCTCAGGTTCAGCTACCGGGATTCTAATGTTGTGCTGTCATGTGAACACAACTTACTGCTGAGACTGTAAATTGGTTTTAAAATAGTGTTGTCACAGTACTAAAAGTTCAACATTAAACAGTAGTACTTTGACACACAAATAGACACATATAGAGAAAACAGTGTCCAGTAGGTTCATAGTCGTCCATGGGTGTGTGTGTGTGTGTACTAGTCTATGGGTCTTACACTTGTTCTGATAGAGCTCAACATCATTCTAAAGATATTCAGGAAAGGTTCATTTCTGTGAATTGGACTTTTTTAGTATCAATACCAGGGAACAATGGGTATCTAGTTTCAATATTAGTTTTAGTATATTAGGATCAGATTTTCAATACTTTTGAAAACCGAATTTTAAAATAATTACAATCTTGCTAATTTGATCCCACATCAAAATCTGTTCATCTTTCTTTAAGTCTTTTAAAAGATATTGTACCAAAAATAAGCTCAAACTTCATTAAACAACGTCCGAGAACATTCCAATCTCACGGATAGAGTCGGCGCTCCCAAATCACAAAGCTATTAACTCAAGGAGACAGCGAAGGAGACAAGGAACTAGGAAACGAGGAGATAGGAAAAGAGGATAGAACGAGGGTTATATTAAAGACAGGACCTTAGACACTCGAGGGAATACGAACTGTCTGCTAAAATAATGTTAAAGTTATTACTGTTTCCCATCCTATATCCCTGTGTGTCAGATGCCCTACCATCCTCTTATATCCCTGCATGTCAGAAGCCCTCCATGTGTGTCAGATGCCCTCCATGTGTGTCAGAAGCCCTCCATGTGTGTCAGAAGCCCTCCATGTGTATCAGAGGCCCTCCATGTGTGTCAGATGCCCTCCATGTGTGTCAAATGTCGTTCATGTGTGTCAAATGCCCTCCATGTGTGTCAAATGCCCTCCATGTGTGTCAAATGCCCTCCATGTGTGTCAAATGCCCTCCATGTGTGTCAAATGCCCTCCCTGTGTGTCAGATGCCCTCCCTGTGTGTCAGATGCCCTCCCTGTATCTCCTTTGGGTCTTATTGTGCCCAAAACATCCAACCCTATGGTTTAGATCTGTACAAACATGTTCTGAAATGGGATTTTTGGATTAGTTTGCCAGATTAGATTTCAGTGTTTTTGTCCGTTCTTCTGCACGTGTTTAAAATGTGAACTTTGAACAGAATCCTATTTTTAAAACAGAAATTGCAAATCAAATCATAATCGCAATGCTTTTCCGAAAGCTCACAGTTAGACATTTTGCTAAATTGTTCAGCCCAGCACATTGTTTCAGAATATGCAGATTTGGAATTTTCCAAAGCTAAACATTCAATATATTCTTTACTAAACCTATATAACATGTTACCTCCTCGTTACATATTCCTTACTATACATTAGCTCATTATACAGGCGATGCACTGTCCCTTTAATTGTCCATATTGATCGTGCAGTTTATTAGCGTTAGCCTGTTAGATATTGTCCTCTCTATAGAGTCATTTGCTAATGTGTGTCCTCGAGGTTTTTACTATGTCCTGTCTACATGTCCTTCACCTACCTCAGTACAGTCTGTAACAACACGGAGGGAACAAAATGGAGGACGCCTTTAGACTTATGATATCTGAGAGTGAGAATAGATCTGCACAATATTTATACAGCAAAGAGATCACAAAATAGTACCTGATTTTTATTATCTTAAAAATGTGAAAAACACAACTAGACAGAACTCATTTTAAATGGTTTGCAGTGGTCCAAAGTTAATCCTCACTTATCCTATGCATTCAGAACATCCTAATGATTTACAGGGATGAGTTTATAAGCACTTTTCACATCATTCAGAGCGAACAACAACAACAAGCAGTGGACTTTTTTGACCGCAAGAGCTGCTTATACAATATATCTGTACGCGGGCAAAGCAGTACAAAGTCTGCCGTGTACTGTCTGCATTTAAGTATAAAGCACATTATTGTTTGAGAATCAAGAAGTGCACGGAAGCATGCTAGTTGTTCTTAGCGTTAGAGTGACAGCAAAACTTGGGTCTCTCAGGGTTGTGAAAAGCACTTATAAACTCATCATGGTGAATAATTAGGATACTCTGAATGCATAAGGTAAGTGAGGAATAACTTTGGACCACTCCAAACTGATTAAAATTAACTAGTTCTGTGGTAGTCAATATCGCCGATCTATGTAGTGCTTGTTTACTATGCCCCCATTTACTTTAATCCTAACTAATCCTTATCTGTACTCCTGTGCTACTATTTAACACCACTTCATGTACACATTTTAATAGAAGCATTTCCTCCATCATTGTCTATTTTAGCACAAATATAGGTCACATGCATCATCAAACCACGTCAAAAATTAAGCTTATCTATTAATAAAACAAGCGCGGTTGCCAGATAATGCAGTGTGCTTGCTCTACATCCAAATTTAACTCCCACCCTAGTTTTAATTTCCACAATTTATGCAGAAAACATCGCCAAAACACTTTAAAAACTTTCATTTTTTGGAAGCGATAGACACTTTAGAGTGGTTTGTCCTTCCAAGTGTCTTCTTTTTGATTTGGGGCCAAACTAAAGTGGTAAAAATACTAAAATCCTAACTTGGGGCTAAAACAAGTGCTGGTTTTGTAGAAAGAAAGCAGATATGTTCTAATTATTTAAGGAATTATTTTCAAGGACACTTCCTTACGATTTATGGTTGTTTAATTAATTGGTCATAATTTTAACACAGATAGTAATATTAAACAAGGTCAGTTTGTACTAATGACTTTGACAAGTTTTGAGATGAAAATACTAACTGGACAGAATACACATTTTGTTGCACAGTCACCACAGCTAAACTGATTCTAAACTGGGACTAAATCCTGAATTAAACAGAGGACAAAAAATTAAGTATACCTTAACCAAGTGAGAACGCTCCTTTATTTGTTTATTAGGTTTAATAGATTTAAGATTTTCTTACCAGTTTTTCCGCTCTTTTCCTCAACTTATTCCAGACTGTGTGATGCGCCTAAAAAAAACAGGAAAGATCAATGACACAAGACAAGACCAAAGCCGTGTAATAAATAAAGGAGACTATGAATCATGCACTGGCTCCTGTGGCTCAGAGAATAGACTTTAAAGCAGCTCTGCTTGTGAACAAGTCTCTCCATGGATCAGCACCAAAGTACATCTTCCACATATTAGAGCCATATGAAACATCTCACACTCTTGGGTACTAAACCAGGACTTAACCAGGACTAAACCTGGACTAAACCAGGACTACTGGCCTCTACTTTGACAATGTTTAAATCCAGGCTCAAATGGTTCTGTTAGGTGTGCATATGACTGACAATACAAAATCACACTTTGTTTTGATCTTTACGTTGTCCTAACCTTAAAAAATAACAATACTGTTAAAACTTTAAAAAAGGTACTTATACTCCACAATTTGTATGAGAAAAACATAAGCATTTGCTGAGCTACTATAGTCTGTAGAAATCTATGGGAAACAATTGTAAAATATTGCACCATATAGATTTGCATAGTATTCAGAACTGTCCTCCCCCTAATATTCAATTATAGGCAATAATAGGCAACAAGCTTGACAAGAATGTTCAATTGTTTTTTTTTTTTGACTAAAATGTTTTTTTTTTTAGGTTTGGTCATGATTTAGTCAGGTTTGTGTCTCCTTTTAGTTCACAACAAAAAATTTACCTGTAAACATGTATTTTCTCCCCCATAGCAGTTACCTGAAGTTGGGTGGGCAGAGACAGCCCCTGCGCTCTGCGATGGAGTCCCCACGGCCCGGATCCCAAACTGTGGAGCGCGGTCACTTCAAACTGAGAGCACAGACCGGTCCTCGCCACTAGGGGGCTACTGGACAGAAGCACATGATCCCCACATCTGCAAAGAAGACAAAAGATGCACTTCAGTCTGTAAAATGGCATAACTTTTCTAAATTAATACTACAAAAAATATTGATAAATATTTGTTTTCTATTGTTTATTTTTCTTTAATATGCTTGGAAGTAGATTTTTTTTCTTGTATTTTTTCTTTTCTATTTTTGTATTTATCTTTATATATGCTTGAAACTATATTTTATTTTCACTACTTCTTGTATTTAAAGCCATATTAGTAAGATGGCTCAGTGTATGTGTTTATATTACAGTAGAGATGGAAGAATAATCCCAGTTTGAATGGTCACATTATGAAATACATAGACTCAAGTTCTTTAGGTAATATAATGTCCCTGTGTGTCAGATGCCCTCCCTGTGTGTCAGATGCCCTCCCTGTGTGTCAGATGCCCTACCTGTGTGTCAGATGCCATCCCTGTGTTTCCATGGGGTGTTTCTATGTAAAAGCTACCAACCCTGTAGTTTAGACCTCTGTTCTGAAGTACATGGGATTAGTTTAACAGATTTTAGTCTTCTCTCAAATATCTAATCCCAAAATTTATCTCCAAATAGAACATACAATAGGTTCTCTGTCCTGATCTTTAAAAGCACACCTTAATTTAAATGTAAATGCTTTTGTCACCTGTAGAGTTGAAGTGTGCCTGTGGGGTTTTCTGAGGCCATCTTCACCACTTCTTCCTGTTTACACCTGAAATAAACAAACAAAAGTAAATTATACAGGATGCATTTGTTTGTGATACTTTGCAGTGACGTCATGCTGGGGATGTTCTACAGATTAATATGTGTGTGTATGTGTATGTATATGTATATGTATATGTATATGTATATGTATATATATATATATATATGTATATGTATATATATATATATATGTATATATATATATATATATAACAAAATGGAATTGAACAACACATTGGAAGACATTTGATTTTCAACAAAAAGGTGAGTGACTAACAACTGTCATTTTACGTGTGAGAGACTTGTTTAACAGCACAAATCAGCTTTATGGTCAGATTTTGTTAGAACAAAACTCAGATTAAAAGTAATTTGAGTAACAGGGCTTCAGACAGTTAGCACCATACCCCCAAGGAATGTTGATATCATCTGCTGCAAAGTAACAATGGGAATTAAGCTATTTAAAGTATTAGTAGTACTTAAATGTAACTTTTCAGGTGAACGTTACACCAAATCAAATCAAACTTTATTTATAGAGCACTTTTCATACAAAAAAAAGTAACACAAAGTGCTTTACAAAGCATTAAAATCAGTCCCACCCACCAAACCACCCGACAGCCAAACAACCCAACCCCAACACATCAATAAACATAACCAAACAACCCCCCACCCCAACACACACTCCCACCCCCCACCCCAACACATGTTCAAATACCTTGGTTTAATTTAAAATATGTTTAATGCAATAGGCTGGATAAAGATGAACCAGATGAGAGAGCGCCACCAGAGGAACCATCTGCACCAGGAGCAGGGTCACCCGCAGCCACAGGACACCAGCCCAGGGCCCAGAGAAGAGATGAGGTCAAGACCAAACCTCCAGGGCCCACGAGCCAGGGCCCAGCAGCCACAGCCAACCACAGCTCCCGGTGCAGAGGGCTCCTCAGAGGAAACACTGGCAAATCTAAAATTATTAAAAATAATAAAATAAGTCAAAACTAATAAATAAGTCAATAAATAATAAAATAAATAAATAATAAAATAATCAATAAATAATAAAAATAAGTCAAAACTAAACAAGTAAATAAAACATAAGTAAAACATAAACACACTAGCCAGCCTAAATAAGACTAAATAGAGAAGTAAACTAAAATGATAAATACTAATCAAAAGCTATGCTAAAAAGATGGGTCTTGAACCTGCTTTTAAAAACCTGAATGTTCACCACTTGCTTGTCTCCATGAACATGTTAAAAATATTTCACAGTATGGCATTAAACATATTTATCTCTATGGAGACAAGTAGGAGAGTGAAAGCACTCACATAAAAACAAAAAAATTAAAACTGCACAATTTCCACTTTTGTGTCTCCATGGGGATAAGAATATTACAAAAGATCGCATCAAACACATCTTACATTTACTCAATCTGCGATTTTATTGCAAAAACGCACTAATGCATTTATTTTATAATATAAGTGAGCGGGCTTGCCTCTTGACCTCTGACCTGTAACTTGGCCTGGTGGAATCACATACCTGTCTCCATAAAGATTCATAGGTTTCATATAGCAAGAATGTGTGTTTTTCCAAGTTATTTCTGAACAACAATAAGATGAAGTTTAATGCCAGACTTCAATGCCACCACAAAGCATATGCAGCGCTTAAACTGTCTTAGCCCTGAGTCCAGGTTGAGTCCAGGTTGAGTCCAGGTTGAGTCCAGGTTGAGTCCAGGTTGAGTCCAGCTTGAGTCCAGCTTGAGTCCAGCTTGAGTCCAGCTTGAGTCCAGCTTGAGTCCAGCTTGAGTCCAGCTTGAGTCCAGCTTGAGTCCAGCTTGAGTCCAGCTTGAGTCCAGGTTGAGTCCAGGTTGAGTCCAGGTTGAGTCCAGGTTGAGTCCAGGTTGAGTCCAGGTTGAGTCCAGGTTGAGTCCTGGCTTAGACCGTTGATTGAAGAACACTCACTGTATCCCCTTAGGTCCAGGTTCATTCAAAAGCAATAGGAATTCTGCCACTTCTGCTCAGTCAGTGGAGTGTAAAGTGTGTGAGTGGGCGGTGGTGCGTTTACTTGTTGTGGGAGAAAACCTCGAGGGCCACTGAAGGCAGCACATCTAGAGGCTCAAAGGGCAGGTCCAGGTGGATGAGCAGCTGTGCCCCGCGGGTCAGTGAACGCAACGACTCCTATAGAAACAATACAGGAACAACATCAGTAAATACTATAAACTCCTCAACTCGAAAAATACATTTAGTCTCCATTATACCCATTTAAATTCAGTCCTGGTCTAATCCTCGTTTAGTCCTGGTCTAGTCCTAGGACCATCCTAGTACAGTCCTGGTCTTTCCCTAGTTTAGTTTAACCATATTTAAGAAAAATTGACCGCAGTTTAGTCCTGGTCTATACCTTGTTTAGGTCTACATTAGCCCCCGACTGGCCTGGCTCTAACTTAGCCCTGATATAGACATGTTTCCACCTGATTTAGTCCCCCGTGTTAAATTTGTATACCTTGGATTATTAATTTGTAGACCTGGATTAGTCCTGGATTAGTCCCAGTTTAGCCCCAGTTTAGCCCCAGTTTAGCCCCAGATTAGGCCCGGTTTAGGCCCGGTTTAGGCCCGGTTTAGGCCCAGTTTAGGCCCAGTTTAGGCCCGGTTCAGGCCCGGTTCAGGCCCGGTTCAGCCCTGGTTCAGCCCTGGTTCATAACATTAGTCTTGGTTTAGCCTTGGTTGAACCTAGTAGAGACTTTTGTCCCCAACTGGATCTGGTTTAGTACCGGTTTAGTCCCACTTTATTCTAAACTCTATATTTATCCCTCTAAAGCTGGTTTGCGCCCCACACTTTGAGAACCCTCCTGTGTTATTCTCATATCTGCTCTGTTCTGCCTCCTCTGCAGATTCTAATGATAGAGGTGGGATCACACTCCAGATGTCCCCATAAAAAATAATACATGTATAATCAACCCTTATATAAAACCAGGACTGCAAAATTAACCAACATAGTAATCAAACAGAAATCAAAATTTGAATGGTTAAAATGTGTAAATCTTAAATTATTTAGCTAATCTAATGTCCTCTTTGGGAGCTACATGTCCCTGTGTCTCCATTGGGTCTTATTCTGCGTAAAACCTGCTAACTCTGTAGTTTAAACCTCTACAAACATGCATGCATTCTTGGATTAGTTATATTCTTGTTTAGTCCTGGTTTAATCCAATCCTAGCTCTATCTTGGTTGTAATATAGTCCTGGTTTAGTCTTGGTTCAGTTCTGGTTCAGTCCTGGTGCATTCCTGGTGCATTCCTGGTGCAGTCCTGATGCAGTCCTGGTTTAGGCCTAATATAATCCAGGTTTAGTCCTGGTTTGAGTCCAGGTTTGAGTCCAGGTTTGAGTCCAGGTTTGAGTCCAGGTTTGAGTCCAGGTTTGAGTCCAGGTTTGAGTCCAGGTTTGAGTCCAGGTTTGAGTCCAGGTTTAGTCTTGGTATAGTCCAGGTTTAAGTCAAGGTTCAGCCCAGGTTCAACCCTGGTTCAGTCTAGATTCAGTCCTGGTTCAGTTTTCAGTCTTTTCTCGAATGTTGATGCTCCTAAACAGGTTTAGAATCTGCAATGTGAACTAAATCTGTATTTTCAAAACACACATTTCTAATTTGGTCGCAGTTGCAAAATTATGTTTGTGAAAATATCGAATTGCATATTTTCTGAAAAAGTCAAGAGTCTGCAGTAAAACAGAGTCTATTTTTAACAAACAACATGAGTACCATATTTTTAGAACTGGTAAGGCTCTTTATGAGCCCAGTAGTTTGTAGACTAACAATTCAAACAAGGTTTTTGTTCCTGTTGGAAAATCTGTCAACATTTGACCTATCAATTAAAGGCCCTGTACTGATTTTTGTCCCAGGTATTTAAGCAAAATGTGTCTGGCCCCAGTGAAGATATATTGTATATGAGGTCAAAATAAGTCCACTGTGTACTGTTTGCATCTAATTATTCAGTGTTTTATCGTCCAAGAATCAGGAATCAATATTATTATTATTATTAATATTATTATTATTATGTATTTGTTTAAAAGGGAACCATGTACAATTAGAACAGAAATGTTGCCATTTGATGCACTGGAGCAGAGTTAGCCTTGGGCTCATTTACATCTGCAGTCCCCTGGAACAGAACAACCCACAAATGGTTGACAAAACACAAACAAATAACAACAGATTAAAACATAAAAAGTATACAAGTATTAAAACTACCACACCCTTCCACACACAGAGACACACAGACGCAGTTATAGATACAAAGCCAGAACCATTGAAGCATAGAACCTAAAGAGATGAATAGTTACAGTTTTGCGCTCTTTAAGTGCTTTTTTAATTCAATCTTAAAACATTTGATTGTGACACATGACTTTATGGAGTCAGACAGCATGTTCCACTTTGTAGTGGCCTTCACTGAAAAAGCTGATTGTCCAAAGGTGGAGTGATGGAAAGGTATTATACAGTTGTGCACAGAGGTTATTCTTGTGGATCGAGTTTTTAGCGCAATAGCTCACAAAGTCCTTCAAACAGTCAGGAGCCAAGCCATTTAGAATCTTGAAAACCAGACAGATTGAAAAAGGAGTCTGTAATTTTCAAGACTTAAAAGATGATAATTTACCCAGATGTTACAGTGATGATGCATTAGAGGCTTTTATCAAAGATCTTTAAGGCTTGTTTATACACTGACTCTAAAGGTCTAATAGCAGTTTCCCCAGCCTGTCCCCAGTGATGCAAAAGGACAAGTGAAATAAGAGTGGGCAATAGTCCTGGCTGCTTCCAAGGATAGACAAGGTCAAATATGCCTGAAGTTAGCCATGCTACATTTGATGTTTTTTGTCATGTTCCTGAAGTTTTAAAAAATTTGGGTTTAAGTCTAAGGTGACCCCAAAATATTTAAATTCAGACATATTAACAATCCTCTTGTTTTTAAAGTATTGATTTTGGAAAAGAACATAGCTTCTATTTTGCTAATGTTTAGGCAAAGACAGTTGATGTTAGATTTACTGTGTGATGGCAAAACTCCACATTAGTCTCTGAAAGTTGTGAAAAGCGCTTATAAACTTATAAACTGGTGAATAATTAGGATGCCCTGAATACATAAGGTAAGTGAGGAAATAACTTTGGACCACTGCAAACTATTTAAAATTAACCAAGTCTGGTTTTCATATTTCTAACACAATAAAAATCAGGTACAGCACCTTAAAAGATACATTGTTTGTGCACAACTTTAATACTGTAGAGAAAATAGAGAAGAGAAATTGAATGGGATATGTCTAGGTTTCACAGTGACCTCTAGTGGTAAAGCTCGACCTCTTCTTGTTTTGACAAGAAGTCTTAATAATAGTTTTCTATTTGCTACTATAAAGTTTTTAACTAATCTGATCAAATTTCAGGTAGTGTTTGTTCTGGAAGAGCATAATAAACATTTGGTATTTTTATGCAAATTTAATTATTATTTTTACCTGAGAGGGCGCCCACGAGTCTAACTGTGGATCAAGAACTACATCACAGCAAAAAGCTCCAGATGTGACTGAAAAAAAAGAGATAATTTAATTTAGTTTAGTTCAGGTTTATTCCTGGGTTTATTCCCTGGTTCAGCCCCTAATTGAGACAGTAGTTCAGTCCCTGGTCTAGTCCCTGGTCTGGTCCCTGGTCTGGTCCCTGGTCTGGTGCCTGGTCTGGTCCCTGGTCTGGTCCCTGGTCTGGTCCCTGGTCTGGTCCCTAGTCTGGTCCCTGGTCTAGGTTTATCTTTGTTTTCATCATAGTAATTTTACCAATTACATAAATAATATAGTTTAGAAAGTAACTTATGATGCAAGTTTACTGCAAATATAGTCCTTAGTTTAGTCTTTGTTTAGTCCTGGCTCACACATGGCTTAGACCTGGCCTAGTCCTAGTTCAGTCCTAGTTTGGTCCTGGTTTAATCTTCTTCGAATATCTCCAAAATAATCAAATATGAAATGTGTGTGTGTACCTGGGACGTCTGGAGACCGGAGCAGCTCCACAGTGAAGTCATCTTTAAAGGCCGTCTCCAAAACCTGGCCCAGGAGAGCAGAGCAGGAACGCCAAAACGCCTGAGCGAGAGAGAGGAGGTGGACGTTTTATTTATGCTTGCAGGTAAATAAACTAAAACTGAAAAAACACATTGATGATACATGATTTTTTTTCTACAGCTCAATATTGATAATTACTGCTAATGTAATGTAATGATAATGTTTATTAGCAAAATATATAATAACAATAGCCTGGCCGAACATGGGCATTAGATAAAGAACAAACCATACTCCCTAATGATGAAAATACACAGGCCAAAGTCCAGACACATTCTTATCAACTCTTGAAACATATATTGGGATAGTACCTGGTTGACAGCAGTAGGGTCACGGTCCTTAAATGTGAGCAGTCTGAGAGCGCAGGAGTCCATGAGCGGTTTGTGCAGAGGCCACAGCTCTCCATCCACAAGAGCCAAGACTGAAGAGGTCACATGGTACTCCGTCAGATCTGGAACAACACAGAAGGCACTTTATCAAACTTTAGGCCATGGTCTACATTAGATCTCTTTAAGAAGCAGTTATTTCGGCAATATAATGTCCTCTTTGAGAGCTAAATAGCCCTGTGTCTCCTGATATTTACTAACTAATAAACTAAACTACTAACTAATTTACTTAAAAAACTCTGAATATAGTCTAAAAAATAGCAATTTACCCAAATTATTCAGGCTTGTAATATACATTGAATTATATATTTAAACTTACGTCGTGCACAGCTGAGAGGGGTGGACATCCCTTTGTTCATAACCAACAGAGTTCCCTCCAAACCTGGGCCCTGCATAGAAACCTCGATCTTCTCAATGCGAGGAAACAGTGCCCTTTGTCGGCTCTGCTCTCTCAAAAACACTGCATTTCTGTGACTGCGAACCTCAGCAGCTGAAGGCCGGACTGCAGCAGCGGCTGAAGCAAAACCTATAAAAAACATACCCAAAATATTACTGCGTTACTGTGGCAGGTTATCCTGGCCCCTCCCTCACACCAGGAGGTTGTGGGGTGCATTCATACCAGGGCATCAAGAACGCGCGTGTGAACGCACCATTAGACTTCTGATCTCACTGAGTGGAGTGTCCATCCTGTGTTACTGTGGCAGAGTGGTTATCCTGTTATCCTACAATTACTACTACTAGTACTACTTTCCATTTTCTAATTTGTTACAAAGCTTTTTAAGACGCTCTATATAATATGAAATTCACTTTTTTAATTCTTGTATTAATATAAAATATTAAAAATATTTTAGCTCCTTTAAACAGTTATTAGGCATCTAATTGGAACAACTGCTCAAATAACTGTTTTGATTTTTCAGTAAGTATATATAATTTAATGTATTTTTTTGTATAAAATATTTAATTAATAAAGCATCCAGATATACAACACATCTGTGACACCACTACGTATCGAAAATGAAAAATTACAGGTTATCCCTTAATTTTAAGAGGTTACATTGAATGATATACACTGTTTGGGCATCACTGTTTGATCAAAGATCAGATGACCTTTGGCTATATAAAATAGTTGTCCAAAAAAATTTTAATCTGTCATTCTGTTATTTGCGTTATTTCAGCTAAAATGTTGCTAATGCTAACATACTTACGTCGCTGGATAAAGATGCACCCGCTCTTTGTTGCCATTATGAAATAAATATAATGAACACGAACAAAAATAAGAAAATGGTTAAATATTGTTGGTATTGGAGCTGTTTTTGAAGGACGCCATGCCTGACTCTGGAGTTACACGAGATTTGGAGCCGGATGGAAACGAACCGAGAGGCCAAAGGTTCCGGGTGAAATGTAAGAGCTCGTGCAGGAGGTGGCGCTGTTAGATTGATTAGGAAAGTGATGGGGATAACCATAAAAGGACATTTACAAATGAATAACAAAAAAAGAAAAGAAAAAGAAAAAGAAAAAAAAGAAAGAAAAATAAGAGATTTGAATCCCTAACAAAAATGAATTTATGATGAATTTATATACATTTATGTCTAATACTTTTTAAAGTATAAAAACAAAAACATGACTAAAATGTTACAAAGTGCACAAAAGTATAGATATGAATGTACATTGTCAGTACTGACTTACAAGCAAAAATACACTACATAAATTATATTAAAATCATATATTGATATATATCAAGTCTATAGCAAACTGGAACCGTTTTATAACATTTTAACTCCTAATAAAATGTATACATTTGCATGGTATAGCTGTAATAGTCTAATACTTTCTTAAAACAACAATATGTCCAAAATGATTAATATTATAATGTTCTCAAAAACAGCACAAAAAGTTATCTAAAGGTTTCACTAGTCTATATTTATGTCTTCCTGGGCACCTGCATCACTCAAGTGGGAGCCGACCATCAGCTCTCTTATCAAGAAAGCCCAGCAGAGGATGTTCTTCATGCGGCAGCTGAAAGGAAAGGCAAGCTGCCGGTCCAGATGATGGTGCAGTTTTGCACGGCCATCATTGAGTCCATCCTCACCTCCTCCATCACTGTGTGGTTCGTTGGGGCCACTGCCAGGGACAGACAGAGACTGCAGCGCATTGTGCCTCTGCTGAGAAGGTGATTGGCTGCAGCCTTCCATCTCTACAGGACCTGTACGTCTCCAGGACTCGAGGGCGAGCAGGCCGTATAGCAGCTGACACTTCTCACCCTGGACATGGACTATTTGAGCCACTTCCCTCTGGCAGGGGGCTACGGTCCATTGGGACCAGAACCTCTCGTCATAAGAACAGTTTCTTCCCCTCTGCTGTTTGTCTCATGAACACTTTATAATATCTGCACAAAACTGGACACTTTATAATACCGGTCACTTTAATAAGCCACTTTGCACTATTGATCTGATGCTGCTGTTGCATATATTTTCTACCTCTAAGTATTTTATTTTATTTTTAAGCATTTTTGTTTTTACTCTGTGCATGCCCTTATTTGTATTTGTATTTATTCAGTGTGTTTTTATGTTGCACTTTATAGTAAATATAGTACAGTAAGTTCCTAGTTTGTGAACTGTGTTCACAGACGACATTGAGTTCATTAAAATCATCACTACATAAAATTCATATAAGACTATAGTATATTTTAATTTGTACATATTAATACAAAATACACTGTGAAGTGAAAATGGTTTAGAAATGTTTGTGTGGACTAATCCTGGTTTAGACCTTGTGCTGCCCCTTTAAGGACTTGTGGTGAAGCGTTGCCCTCTAGTGGCCACTTGTTATGCTGTTTTGTTCTTGTAAAGGAAGTTGATCTGGCAGCCATGTTCTTTCTGCTGGAATGAGCGGAAGCTGCAGTTTGGGTTAAAAAAAAGTGCCGAAATACCTTCCACAGAGGTTAAGGAGGCATACGCATATACGTTTATGTTATTTTGACTTATTCTGTGCAAATGTGATTTCCTTTTGATCCATCAAGAAGATACCACAGCAACTGCCATGGCAACTCCTCAAGACCAGGAATTAAAAGAAACTATGGAGACCCAGTCAAGGTGGACCAGGACCAGCCACCAGCTCACCCATCACTGCTGCTAGAGCAGCAGTGATGGGTGAGCTGACTGATGGGCAGAGTGATGGGTAAGGTGCAATTGTCCTATGCACAAAAAGAAAAAAGCTGAAATTGATGCAGATCTGCTCATACTCAAGTCACAGAAAGAGGTTGCAGCAGCCATACCGAAGGCTTAGGCTTGGGAGCCATGTATCCAGGAGGACGTAGACCCACAATGGTCCCAACAAGGCACCATGCCACCCCTCAACCCAGAGCAGAGGACAGTCAACTACATAAAACAACAAACAGAAATAAATGACAAGAAGAAACTACCTGATACATCTGTTCCAATCAAAACCGATCCTCTACCACTGCCCACCAGAAAGAACAATAAAACAAAAAACTATAGTGAGCTCTGTGACCACTCAGTAAGCCAAGGCTTTCAGCCAATGCCACAAGTAGATACTAGTCCAATACAGCAGGAACCGCAATCCCTACACAGCAAAACATCTCAGTGGTCATCCAGGCCACTATTCCCAGTCCTGGTTTAGTCCTGCTTCAGACCTGGTTTAGACATGGTTTAAATGTGGTTTAGACCTGATTTAGACCTGGTCTACACCTAGTTTAGTCCTGTTTTTTTTCCTAGTTTAATTCTAGTGTAGTCCTGATTTGGACCTGATTTCATCCTTTACTTTATTCTATTTTAGACCTGGTTAAGTCCAGGTTTAGTTCTTCTTCAATCCTGATTTCAACCTGTCCTGGTTTAGTCCTGTCCAAACATGCAATTTCTGTTTAAGACCTAATACCATTTGCATTGTACTGGTTTAGACCTGGTTTAGTCTTGGTTTAGATGTGGTTTAGTCCTGGTTTAGACCTGCTTTAATCTTTCTTTTTTATATAAAAACAAAAAATAAAATCTGCTCCGGTTTTATAAGCCTGTGATTCTGTCTAAAATGATTGTTCATATCAGTGCCAACGTGCTAGCAAACGGCATTACATAAATGACATTCAAATCATTAGCCTGGTGCATTAACCATCAGAGTGTCATATAAACAACATTAATACAAATATCTGTCAGCTTTAATTAGGGAAGTGGGAAGTACAAATGTGTTCTTTAGTCCCACAATGTATCATGGTCTAGGTTTGCTTCTTCGCTCTGATTGGCTGTCATCCAGAATCTTTATCTTGGCTCTGACTTTTTAATATTTTAATGTACAAACTCACACTAAGAATCTGACAAATTAACATTTTCTGTAATTTCAGTTTTTTGGATTACAGCAAGAGAGAAAGGCCTAAATGTTGGTAAGACGGGTGATGTTTAGCCCTGGTTTAGTCCCTCTAGTCTTGTTTAATCCCAGTTCAGTTCATAGTCTAGTTCACGATTTAGTCCTGGTTTAGTTCTGGTTCAATCCCTGGTCTAGCTCTGGTTTAGTCCTGGTTTAGTTCTGGTGTAATCCTGGTTTAGTTCCTAGTGTAATTTATGATAAAAATGCCTGACATTTTTGTGCATAAAGATTTATTTTTTGCAAGAATAAGTGACATAAAGAGACACTGAGAAACACTTTGATGTAACAAGGCATTTGAAAACAGCTGTAATCGTGGAGATGAAAACTGTGGAACTTTTCATTAGAATTTCAAGACAAGATTCATAAAAGTGAGACAGAGTGGTCTAATATGTTTAAGGTCCTGTACCTGATTTTTCCCATGTATTTGAGCAAAACATGGTTTCCTCCAGAACAGATCTTTATGGAAGCAGCTCTTGGGGTCAAAATAAGTACACTTTGTACTGTCTGCATCTAATTATAAAGCATTCAGGAACTGTGCGGTAAGCATGCTAGTTGTTATTAGCTTTAACCTGGTGGCAAAACTCCACTCTGGTTTTTGAAAGTTATGAAAAGTGCTTATAAACTCATTATTGTGAATAATTTTGATGCACTGAAGATCGATGAGGACTAAGTTTGGACCACTTCAAACCATTTAAAATGAACTTGTTCTGTTTTTTCTTTTTGAAAAAAGAGGTACGGCACCTTGCATTTATTTAATTATTGTTATATACAGTCAATGGTTCCACAGCACAACATTGGACTTATCTCCATGGAGGCAAGAAAGTGACGCTGCCTAGCTATCAGTAGGAATGCATGTTTTTCAAGGTATTTTTAAGCAAGAAAAACACCTGCAATTAAATCACTGGCAGAATACAAGTTTAAATGTCATACTGAGTAACATCTCCATGGAGACAAGTAGGTGGCAGACCCTATACCAGAAAAATTACACAGTGCATCTTTAAAGACCAGTCTATTCCACTTTAAAGGTCCTATATCACACAAAAGTGACTCTTGTGAGCTTTAAGATATGTTATAATCCTTTTACCTCCTCAAAAACAGACCTAGAGTTGTGTTTTGTTTCATTCACACATGTTTGAGTAACCCGTTATTATTAGTCTGTCTACATCTTCAAAGCTCAAAATGTTCAGTTCCACCTTGTGATGTCATGAAGTGGTAGTTTTCAAGTTAACACCTCCTTTTACCTTTAGTTCAGTAACGTTTGGCAATTCCAGAGCTGAAATGATCCGAATGATTCTAGTAAAGGTGTATGGAGTTTAAAAACACAGTGGAGCACTTCCTGTATTACCACATGATGACATCACAAGCTGGAACTGTGTTTTCTGTTTGAGAGAAGAACTCAGCCTAAATATGCAGGGTTTGTATGTTAAACATGTGTGAATGAAACAAAACACAACTCCAGGTCTGTTTGTGATGAGGAAACATTAGAACAAAGATTCTAAAAACAGCATTATATGGGCCATGGACAGAATCATACCTCTAGTTTTTTTTTGTAATTTTGTGATTGTGTCAGTGCAGTTTATTTACCTTGTCATGCTTTACTTAATCCCACGATTCTACAAGAAGTTTGGACACTTATAGTTTGGACACTTAGATATTTTTGGGTCTTCACGTCAAAAAGGTGCAATTTATTTAATCTTGCACATTCATTCATTAAAATCATTCACTCAAACAGGCCGAGCATCTGGACCAGCAGCTCACAGTGACACCACAACCAAATGTAGAAATCAAAAATACTGAAAACTGCTAAAGTTTTAGAAATCTTTGAGAGGACTTCTGGTTCTGGTTTAGTCTTGGTTTAGGCCTGGTTTAGTCCTGGTTTAGGTCTGGTTTAGTCCTGGTAACCCTAACCCTGGAATTTAATCTAGTTCTGCTTAAAACCTAGTACCATTTACATTTCAGACCTGATTTTGTCTTGGCTTTGTTCTTTGGTTTAGTCCTGGTTTAGATCTGATATTAGTAGGTCCTGCTCAAGACCTAGGATGGTTTAGACCAGCTTTACTCCATATTAACTCCATTTTACTTTGTTGTTTAACCCCTATTTGATAATTTATTTAGATCTTTTTATGTCCTGATATAGACCTGGCTTAATCCTGGTTTAGTCCTGTTTAGACTAGGTTCAGGCATGGTTTTGTCCTGATTTAGTCCTGGTTTAAACCAGGGTTAGTCTTGGTTTAGACCAAGCTTAGACCTGGTTTAGGCCTGATTTAGTCCTGGTATAGTCCTGGTTTAGTCTTGGTTTAGACCAGGGTTAATCCTGGTTTAGTCCTGGTTTAGACCAGGTTTAGTTCTGGTTTAGGCCTGATTTAGTCCTGGTTTAGCCCTGGTTTAGCCCTGGATTAGTCCTGTTTTAAACTCCAAAAAATCACCTAAGACTTTTGCACAGCATTACACTGTATTAAGATTGAAGAAGTTGCTGAATTGCATTATCTCCATGGCAATGTTCCCAAAACCTTAGCACAGATTCTTCCTTGGTCCAATGATCTTGATGGAGGATTTTGGCACCATTTTGCTTTTCTGGGAACAGGATAAATTAAATAAAAGAAGACAATGAAGAATGAGACAAAAGTTATTGTAGAAAGAAAAAAAAGTCCAGAAAAGAGTTGTGAAATAAAACCTGAATTTTGGCCACTTGTGTCTTTTGCCTACATTTCCCAGAATGCAATAGTCAAAATATCAGATAGATTAACTGTCACTGTGTGTTTACATTGAGAATTTGATTAATCCAGTTTTGATTTGGCTTTTTCAAATATGTGCAAATAATGTTGATTTAGTCCTGGTTTAGAACTGGTTTAGTTCTGGTCTAATCCTGGTTTAGTTCTGGTCTAATCCTGGTTTAGTTCCAGGTTTACTCCTAGTTAAGTACCAATTAGTATGCGGTGTGGAAGTCTCAATGCAGCCACTGTCTCCGTTAAGTGCTTGAGCATATGGACCTGTTTTAGTTAAGACCTGGATTAGATATGGTTTGGACTTGTTTCAGCCCTGACATAGTCCTACTTCCTACGTTATGCTACTACTTAACTCCTGGTTTAGTCCAGGTTTAGTCCTGATAAAGGACCTCATCCTGGTTGAGTTCTGATGGTGGTTTAATCCTTGTTAAGGTAAGTTAGTTAAGTCTCGGGTTACTCCTGATTTCGTTTTATTGTACAGTTTAGTCCTGCTTTAGTTCTAGTTTAGTCCTGTTTTCTTCATAGTTTACCTTCACAGTTAAGCCTTGGGTTACTCCTGATTTTGTCTTAGTTTAATTGTACAGTTTAGTCCTAGCGCAGTCCTGGTTTCAATCTAGTTTTATCATTTAGTTTGGTTCTGGTTTAGTCCTGGTTTAGTCCCGGTTTAGTCTTGGTATAGAGTTGGTTTAGTTCTGGTTTAGACCTGGATTAGTCCTAGTCTATCCTATTTTAATCCTGATTTAATCCTGGTTTAATCCTGATTTTGTCCTAGATCATCCTATAGTTTAGCCATGTTTAGACCTGTTTTAGTCCTGGTTTAGTCCTGATTTAGTCCTCAATGTAAACCCAGTCTATCACTGGTTGAATTCTTTCTCTTTGTCTCTTATTTAAAACACCATCATGTAGTTTATTGTTACTTTTGCAGGCTGCATTTGGGACATATATCTACTACTTTAGTCCGGGGTTAGTCCTGGTTTAGTCCTCAATGTAAACACACTAATTTTGCAGGTTGAATCTTGCATTCTTTCCTTTGTCATATTTAAAGCACTGTTGTGATGTGATACCGACTGATTTAGACCTAGTTTAGTACTAAATTTACTAGATTAGTTCTAGTTTATTCTATTTTAGATCTGGTTTAGTCCTGATTTTGTCCTAGATCATCCTTTAGTTTAGCCCTGTTTAGACCTGGTTTTAGTCCTGATTTAGTCCTCAATGTAAACCCACTCTTGTCTTTCTCCTTCTCTCATTTAAAGCACCATTTGTTTAGTTTAGTGTTGCTACTGGAGGCTGCACTTGGGACAGCACACTCTCCTCCGGTCAGGCAGGGGGCAGAAGTCCATTTGTCGTACAATCTCTGCAAACAGCTCATCTACCATCGTTTTGCTTTTGGCTGAAGTTTCCATGAACGGACAGCCCCAGTCCTCGGCTAAGGCCCGCCCCTCCCCCACAGAGACCTCCCTCTCCTCCACCAAATCCACTTTGTTTCCGGCCAGAACCACTGGCACCTGCTGATACCTGCAACACACACAAGAAGGACAGAGATGTGATTTTACATGCTGTTTAAAGTCATTCTAGAGCCTCTTTTCCTCTAGTACGGTTGGGGCCTTGGAGCGGGTCTATGAAGTGGCTCCCTCCAGCCCAGTTGTGTTTCCATGCTCAAGGGTCCAGGGCTCTGGTCCTGGAAACACCACCAGAACATAACTCATGATTTCTTAATAAATACAATCAAAATCACATCTCAATTATACTAATTATAATAAGGACGATCTCAGTGATTCACAATATGTGTCATGATGCCTGCATTTTCTGTCTCCCTGTGTGCTCTCTCCCTCCCCTACCTGTCTGAATCCAGAGCTGGGCGGAGTTCCTACTCCTCCCGTGCGCACCTGGAGCGCATTAGCGCAATCATCACCACCTGCTGTCGAGTATATGAGTGCTCGGCAGAAGACACTCAGAGCCAGACTGTCCGCGTGTAAACATGAATGTTCCTGCTCAAGTTTGTATCTTGTTGCCTGCCTACTTGTGTCTTACTGGATTTTGCTGCTTCCCAGGTTCCTGCTCTCTCGCTCGTTCCTACTCCTGACCCTGGGCTCCAGCTCCGGTACAGTCCACCCCTTGTCTTCACCTCCTGTCCTGTCTTGGTCTCCGGCTTGTTTCCAGTCTCCTGCCCCTGGCTCCCGCTCTCTGGATTACTCCTGCTCCGGTCCTTGTTTTCCCCGTTCCTGCTCACCACTCCGCCCGCCGGGTTTGCCTCCCGTGTGTTTGAAATATTGACAAACTGTTAATAAACACTGTAAAATTGCCCTGCGTCTGCATTCCTTGGTCCGCTCCTGCACCTGCTGTTACGACAATATGATGTTTAGTAATTCCAAGTTTTTGGCACTGTGAGATGAGGCTAAAGCTAAATCTAGCGTGAAAATGAAACTATCTAATATCTTCTTTTCTTGTTTCTGTCTTTATTTATTTTTTATCAGGTACCATGTACAAATTCATTAATCTTACAAAAGATGATTTGTACCAGATTTAGCTACTGCTACTTTCCATGTGCAGTCCCTGAGCAGGTGAACACACATTAAATTACACATTTCATTATGATTACATTATAAGACTATCAGTTCATTAACATTAGCAGTAAAATGCAACAAAGGTCCCCAAAATACCCCATAAATGTGCGTATCTCTGTATTCTCTCTTGTCCAATTATCTTGTTTGGTCGTTAACCACGCCTGGAGTGGTCAGTTGATTTAAACAGGTTTTGGCGCTGTCTTCCTACTGGTGAAGGCAAGACTGTAACACCATCTGCAGTCGTGAGTGCAGTCCGAACTGTCAGGTACAAAAACAAACTAAACCTGAAAAAATGTGTGTTTCATTCTCAGTATATGGACAGGTCTTATGTGAAAGCTCAGAACCTCCACAATTCACTCACTGAGCTGCACAAGCTGCACTAGCATGAGTCCTAATTGTCTGCAGGTGCTGGGGTTTAGGAAGAGACCATTCAGGTCAGAGAGAGACATTTTAGCTTTAAATCAACTGGATTTGAAGATGTTTTTGCTTTTCTGGAAAGTTTAATGTCATACTTTGGAACATACCTATTTCCATGGAGAAAAGCAGAGTTAAAAATACCCCTGAAAAACATGCTTTCTTGCTAAGAGCAGGGTCGCTTCTGCACAGATGTGACTTGTAACTTGGCCTGGTGGCGCCAACTGTTTGGTTCCACAGAGATGATGTTTAATGCGATACAACGGAACACTGCAGGCAAAGCACAAACAGCTCTTTCTCTTTTCCCCCCTTGCTCTCACTCCCTTTCCTCCTCCTCCCTCCTGCTTTCTCCTCTCTTTTTCATCTCTTCTTTCTGCCACTTTTTTCTCATCCCTTCTGTTTTTCTCCCCCCTCTCTTTATTATACAACTTTTCTCTCCCCACCCTCCTCCTCCTCTCTCTTATGCCGCTCCCTCTCCCGTCCATCTCTCTCTCTCTGCCTCTTCTCCCTCTGTTCTTTATCATTCCATCCCCATCTCTATTCTACCTACACCCCTTCTCTCTCTCTTTATGTTCATCTCTCTATCTCTTCTTTCTGTCACATTTATCCCCTGTCTTCCCTTTTCCTCTGTTCCCGTTCCTCCTCTCTTCCTCCCTCTCATCCCCCCCTCCTTCTCCTCCCCATCCCTCTCTCCCTTCTTCTTTAGTCGATATAAGCGGAGCGAGCAGGCCACCGTAATGGAAGCAGTGTATTGAATAATTGAATGAAGCTAATGCAGTACTTTCACATGGCCTCGGCTGCTGCCCTCAGAAAACCTCCTGTTCACAGAGGAAGGGTTCTCAAATGGAGGTGCAAGGACCAGATCAGAATTAGTGAGTCACAGTTTAGCTTCTGTGAAACTTAAATATACTGGTTAAGTCCTGGTTAAAGCTGACCTATTATGTAAAAGTGACTTTTCAGATCTTTATCCATGTTCTAGTCGCTTCTTCTCATTGAGCCTCTGAAGTTGTATTTGGAGTGATTCATGTTGCCGACAGCATGTTGCCGATCTGCCCCTGTCTCCACCGGTACACGCCCACTGTGACGTACATGCCCACTGTGACTCACACGGCCACTGTGACACGTACTTCTTTCTCCAGTTTTATTTTCTCTACCGGTGATCCATGGGGGCACCAACAACATATCCAATTTGGCACCGCAGTTTTTTAACATGGAAGTCAGTGGACTTGTTTCTTTTAAGAAGTGGTTTTAGATGAACATTGTGAATTAAAATGTGTAAATTATAACATAATGATCCACACGTGTCATTATAGAGACACAATAACAATGGCTCTGGTCTTAGTTTATAGTCATGGGAGAAGCAGTACCAAAAAAATTCAATATTATAATAATTTTAAAAACCAGTGGATTTGCGATGTCAAAAATTATTCAAATATTTAAAGCAATGCTGTGTAGCTTTCTGGAGGAGGCACGTCAGCTCACGATTCCAAGAAAATCGTAAGTACTTCAGAACATTCTCCATGGAGACAGATACATTAACTGTCATAAAGGAATAATATTTCCATGGAAACAAGCATGTGGGGCCAATGAAGAGTGAAGTTTGTGGAGATGCAACCCAGCTCAGAGGAAGGACACGTTTTCCTTTTTCAATGCAATACAACAGAAGAATAAAACAGTCTTGATTTAGCCCTGATTCACTATCGGTTTAGTCCAGACCTACTAGCTCTGGTTAAGAATAGATATAGTCCCGGTTTAGTCCTGGTTTAGTCCTGGTTTAGACCTGGTGTAGTCCTGGTTTAGACCTGGTTTAGACCTGGTTTAGACCTGGTTTAGACCTGGTTTAGACCTGGTTTAGACCTGGTTTAGACCTGGTTTAGACCTGGCTTAGACTTGGTTTAGTCCTGGGTTAGTCCTGGTTTAGACCTGGTTTAGACCTGGTTTGGTCCTGGTTTGGTCCTGGTTTAGACCTGGTTTAGTCCTGGTTTAGTCCTGGTTTAAATCTGGCTTAGTCCTGTTTTACTTGTTTCTTTTAGTCCGATGTTATAATACAAGTACTGCGATGTTAAATTTCAGGTCAGATCAAAATGCTTGTGCACCAATACATTTCTATGACATTGTTACTAACGGGACATGCCATCTTGAACCACTTTCTGTAAATCTAACCTTTCCCAACTCAGCGTGAGATAAAGACACCTACTGAGAACAAGTCATAAACCACTACACAGACAAGCTAATGTTTACAACTAAATAATACAAGATGGCCGCTGCATTTTCCACTCTCCCTCGAGCTAAAACAACAATTATTATGACCACTCGCTGTGTAAAAATGCCCCAGTGGAGGATTTACAACAAGCTAGGCACCAGAAAACTGACTGTGCTTGGAAAGTATGGGAAAACACAGCAAGGTAGCAGGAATGAAATGTGCAGTGTTAATTAGCAAATGGAACAGCTAGCAAAGCATGTGTTAGCAATATGACTGGGATCCAAGCACCCTCCTCCTACCTACTACTTAAGTCCTGGTTTAGTTCTGGTTTAGTACCAGTTAAGTTCAGGTTTAGTCCTAGGTTTTTGCTTTGGTTTAGTCCTGATGGAGTCATAGTTTAGTCCTAGGTTTAGTCCTGGAAAAATATGTGAAAAATATGTTTAAAAAAATGTACGGTGTTCATTAACAAATGGAGCAGCAAGCAAAGCATGTGTTAGCAATATGATCTGAGGTCTAAGCTTTTAATCATGGGATGATAAGAGAGTGGATGTGTGGATGGCTGAGAAGGTAGATCGCTTGCCTCTGAACAAGAAGATTCCTGGTTCAGTTCCTGGACTATTTATCTACCTACATCTACCATGTTACATTTGATCATTTTCAAAATGCTGTATTGCTTCATCCTGTATTTGCCGCTATCACAATCAGCGCATTCTACATCTGTGAGCACAGGTGACGGTGGCCTGTGGGCGGAGCACTGGACAGAATCTTACAGCTGACCGTAGGGCCCGTGAGAGAACGCTAGATTACTCAAATATGCATAGATAACCTAAAATGAGGGAATAATATTATAACATGGAAGAAAGCTCCAAAATGTCAATTTGCAGAATGCCTTTGCAGAACAAGTCCCAAGTATTTGAGTCGGCTTTTCCTTAATCGTTCCGGTTAAAACCACTTTGTAGTTGGCTATCAGCAGTGATGGGAAGAATATTTTGAAAATGTATTCAGTTACAGAATACTGAATGCGTGTAGCATTAACATATACACTGCCTGGCCAAAAAAAGTTGCCATCAAAAAAACCTCTAATCTAATATTTGGTTGGACCACCTTTAGCTTTGATTATGGTACACATTCACTGTGGCATTGTTTCAATAAGCTTCTGCAATGTCACAAGATTTATTTCCATCCAGTGTTGCATTAATTTTTCACCAAGATCTTGCATTGATGATGGTAGAGTCTGACCGCTGCACAAAGCCTTCTCCAGCACATCCCAAATGTGTGAAAATGATGTCTCATGCTCCCTGAACCACTCTTTCACAATTTGAGCATGATGAATCCTGGCGTTGTCATGCCCGTGCCATCAGGGAAGAAAAAATCCATTGATGGAATAACCTGGTCATTCACTATATTCAGGTGTCAGCTGACCTCATTCTTTGAGCAGAGACTGTTGCTGAACCTAGACCTGACCAACTGCTGCAACCCCAACCTGCTTAGTTAAATCCAGGTGGAGACTTTTTTTTTGGCCAGGCAGTGTATTTAATAACAAATATTTTATTACTTGATAAACATGTATCCTCACAGTGAGTGGGGTTGCCTCTCCACTTCTGACAGCTAACGCTAAATTCCAGGGATCAGGAAGTGTGTGCATCCAACAAAGCCTCATGGGAAATGTAGTTTATTCTGCTGCCATTAGACACAGCATCAGAGCAGCGTGAAGGCCTTTGAACATGAGATTAGCATCAGTTAGCTTGAGTTAGCATCAGGCTGCGCCCACATGGTCAAAGATAGGGAAGGCTTTGTTTGGCCAGTTCAGAAAAAGCTGAGGGCTGAAATTCAGGACAGAATTCAGTTCAAAAAAATAAATATTGCCAATGACAATATTTTAGCAGACTTAATATGCATAATTACTCAAACATGTGCGAACAAAACAGGGCAGGGCAAATTGGCCAAAAGTAGAAAAAAGAACAATAGCATTAACAATATTTCTGAGGCTGCTCAACTGTGGCTTTTAAATGAACACATTCTTGTTGTGTGTTTACAACATTTTATTTATTTTTGTATTAAATTGCATGGTTATGGGGTGGTCTCAACACTTTGGCAACCCTGCCATAGGCCATACATATATACATATATACATACATACATACATATATATATATATATATATATATATATATTTCTGCAATATATATATATTTCTGCAATATATATATATTTCTGCAATATATATATATTTCTGCAATATATATATATTTCTGCAATATATATATATTTCTGCAATATATATATATTTCTGCAATATATATATATTTCTGCAATATATATATATTTCTGCATGGGCACTTCTTTCTATAATTCTGTTCAAAAGTTTTAATGTTCAAATGTTTTGCTCTAATCTCTTCTTTGCTCAAACTCCTGAGTACCATTATCTTTTGTGACGGTGTGCTTCGCTCTGCTCCCATCTGCTCCCTCAGCTAAGTCCCTCAAGGATACATTAACACACAAGTTTTAGGCCAGATATTCTGCAAAACTTACTCTTCTACAAACTACATAACTGAGCTTAAGTCAAAGCCTGGCGAGCTATCGGAAGTAAAATTCCCATTTATTTTTCCCACAGACTTTCCAAAAAATATTAAGATTTTAAAGGCATGACAGCAGCTAACCAGCTATGAGGCAATAAATGAAAAGTTACATAGTGGACCTTTAAGCATCTGTTCAGACAGCAACTACAATGCTATCAAATAAAAAAAATGTATTGGATAAAGTAATAGCCTACTATGTAACAATGCAATGCACCAATACCGATACTAGTATCAGATATCGGCACCGTACTTAAACATTTACTGCAGAAGTGCCCAAACTTTTTTTTTTTATCAAGGGCCACATCTCAAAACATATTTGAAGTGGAGGGCCACAGACCGGTGACCAGTGCAGTGCGGTGCTTTATACACCAGAATCAGAATCCTTTTATTGCCATCGTTTGTGAACACAGTTCACAAACTAGGAACTTATTTTGGTGATAAAGTGCAACATAAAACATAAAACACACTGAATAAATACAAATACAAATAAATAAATAAATAATACACAGCTTTGACAGAGCCGCTGTGTATTAATAAGGCTTGAAACACATTCATTTTAGGTCTGTATCACAATGAAATGTGATGTTTGAGGATATATCCATCCATCCATCCATCCATCCATTTTCTTCCGCTTATCCGGGGCCGGGTCGCGGGGGCAGCAGTCTAAGCAGGGACTCCCAGACTTCCCTCACCCCGGACACGTCCTCCAGCTCCTCCGGTGGGACCCCAAGGCGTTCCCAGGCCAGCCGAGAGACATAGTCCCTCCAGCGTGTCCTGGGTCTTCCCCGGGGCCTCCTCCCGGTGGGACATGCCCAGAACACCTCCCTAGGGAGGCGTCCAGGAGGCATCCTGAGCAGATGCCCGAGCCACCTCAGCTGGTTCCTCTCAACGTGTAGGAGCAGCGGCTCTACTCCGAGCTCCTCCCGTGTGACCGAGCTCCTCACCCTATCCCTAAGGGTGCGCCCGGCCACTCTGCGGAGGAAGCCCATTTCAGCCGCTTGTATCCGCGATCTTGTCCTTTCGGTCATTACCCAAAGCTCATGACCATAGGTGAGGGTAGGAACATAGATTGACCGGTAAATCGAGAGCTTCGCCTTCCGGCTCAGCTCCTTCTTTACCACAACGGACCGATACAGCGACCGCATCACTGCAGACGCTGCACCGATCCGCCTGTCAATCTCACGCTCCATCCTTCCCTCACTCGTGAACAAGACCCCGAGATACTTGAACTCCTCCACTTGGGGCAGGGACTCACCACCCACCCGGAGAGAGCAAACCACCTTTTTCCGGTCGAGAACCATGGCCTCGGATTTGGAGGAGCTGATTCTCATCCCAAACCGCCCCAGTGCCTGCTGCAGGTCCTGGCTCGAAGAAGCCATCAGGACAACATCATCCGCAAACAGCAGAGATGAAATCCTGTGGTTCCCAAACCAGGCCCCCTCCGGCCCCTGGCTGCGCCTAGAAATTCTGTCCATAAATATAATGAACAGAACCGGTGACAAAGGGCAGCCCTGGCGGAGTCCAACATGCACTGGGAACAGGTCTGACTTACTGCCGGCAATGCGAACACAGCTCCTGCTCCGGTCATACAGGGACCGGACAGCCCTTAGCAAAGAGCCCCGGACCCCATACTCCCAGAGCACCCCCCAAAGGACACCACGAGGGACACGGTCGAATGCCTTCTCCAGATCCACAAAACACATGTGGACTGGTTGGGCATGCTCCCATGAGCCCTCGAGGACCCGATGGAGAGTATAGAGCTGGTCCAGTGTTCCACGACCAGGACGAAAACCACACTGCTCCTCCTGAATCCGAGGTTCGACTATCGGTCGGATTCTCCTCTCCAGCACCCTGGAATAGACCTTACCGGGAAGGCTGAGGAGTGTGATTCCCCTGTAATTGGAACACACCCTCCGGTCCCCCTTCTTATACAGAGGGACCACCACCCTGGTCTGCCATTCCACAGGTACTGTCCCCAACCGCCACGCGATGTTGCAGAGACGTGTCAGCCAAGACAGTCCCACAACATCCAGAGACTTGAGGTACTCAGGGCGGATCTCGTCCACCCCCGGAGCCTTGCCACCGAGGAGCTTGCCAACCACCTCAGTGACTTCAGCCAGGGTGATGGACGAGTCCGCCTCTGGGTCCCCAGTTTCTGCTTCCTCCTCGGAAGACGTGACAGTGGGATTGAGGAGATCCTCAAAGTATTCCTTCCACCGCCCGACAACATCCCCAGTCGAGGTCAGCAGCTCTCCACCCGCACTGTAAACAGTGTTGGTGAAGCACTGCTTTCCCCTCCTGAGGCGTCGGACAGTTTGCCAGAATCTCTTTGAGGCCGTCCGATAGTCCTCCTCCATGGCCTCCCCGAACTCCTCCCAACCCCGAGTTTTTGCCTCTGTGACTGCCCGAGCCGCGGCACGCTTGGCCCGCCGGTACTCATCAGCTGCCTCAGGAGTCCCACGAGCCAACAAGGCTCGATAGGACTCCTTCTTCAGCTTGACGGCATCCCTTACTTCCGGTGTCCACCACCGGGTTCGGGGATTGCCGCCGCGACAAGCACCACAGACCTTACAACCACAGCTACGAGCAGCCGCATCGACAATAGAGGTGGAGAACATGGCCCACTCGGAGTCCATGTCTCCAACCTCCAACATGTTTGAGGATATAGTGGCAGAAATAGTTTAATTTGCTGTTTAAAGTACTGCTTATAATCAATTGGGCCGGTTCAGCAGGAGGCCTGAGGGCCAATAAAAACTGGTCTGAGGGCCGCATTTGGCCCCCGGGCCATAGTTTGGACACTCCTGAGATACTGGATCGGGGCTTGGTTTCGTGATATCTGTTAAGCTGATATTCTGATTGGACCTTTTAAAACCCCTTAGCATTCCAAGTCATTTTGGTGAAATTGCCTTTGTTCTGACCTCTCCAAATTAAAATGATCACCATTATTGAACCCTTAGTAGTATATGCACAAGTTTGGGGTCTCTGTAAAGGTAACACCCTATAGTTTTACCCACAGTTGTCAGAATCCCTGTATGGTTGTCTGCTGAGCATTTATACACTTTGGAATACGCATTAAAAAATTTTTTTTCTCATCCTCGCCTAAATTTCTTTGTGAAAATGAAGGTGTAGAAAGCTGCAGTAGGGAGCTGGGGACAAAAATACACTATATCTCAACTAATAAGATTGTTGACCACTTACATTTCAAATTTGAGGTCAATACCTATAAAAATTAGAGTTTTACACTCATTTTATCATCAGTAAGTCCAGGCCTCTCCAAACCTATCCGAATGAAGATATTTGGAGAACGTTTGGAAAAACTGCAATAACTTTTGAATGTTTCAACCCACAGACATCAGTGAGGCTCTACTGAAAACTCACACTGAGAGGAATCTGTATCTGCACACCCAGCTGCTCTATTACTGTACATTTATATATCATATCAAAACACAATATAAAATATATATTTGTATGTAAAATATAGTCAAAACAAGTGGTATGGGTCAAAATAAATATATATTTACAAACAACACACTGCAAACAGTGAACAAACACACACACACTTCAAAATGTAAACAAACACACAATTGTAATTGTCCTTAGTTCTGTCATTGTGTCCTTAGGCAAGACACTTCACTCAAGTGGTGTGCGCGTGATGATTGGTGGTGGTCAGGGGGGTGCAGATTGGCATTAGCTAATGCTAATGATTACACATAATACACATTTGACCCACAAGTAAGTCAATAGCAGAATAATCCACACTTAAGGATCAGGAACAACATCCAAACCATCAAAACATAAGGTCCTCTGCTCCTGAACCGCTCCGGGTCCAAGATGCCTCTAGTTTAACTTGTATAAACATCCACAGTGTCCTCGGTCACGTACTTCCTTTGTTTTGTCCGTTTCGTCATGTTTAAAACGCAAAACTGCTGCGTAAAATTACGCAATTACGCATGGATCTTTGTATCCAGTCTCCTCCTTTTACGCGCCCAGCATAGTCCGTCTGTTTACAGTAAACCACTGCATTTCACGCATTGGGGTGTTTCGCTGTTCATTGGCTTTAAGGGGAAAACATCACTAAACGTGTGTAATGTAACAGCTTGATTCTACAAGGGGGAGAGTGAGGCGTACTCTTTCAGTCATCTGTAGCACTGATTTACTGTTGGCGCTGTCAGAAGTTTATTATGCTTGAAATTGACAAAAGAAATGCAAAAAAGTGACGGAGCAGATTTCACTTTCCTGCAGCAGATTGGACATGGAGGATCTAACGTCTTTTGTGGACATAATTTCTTTACTGCATTATATTCTCTGGACCTGTACGGAACGAATGAGACCAACTTTGTGTGAATATGTTGATGTTTGACAGAACCAGAGCGCTCAAAGTTAAGTGAAGTCCAAATCCACATTTCTGACTTCTCTGTAAAAACGTCTTTCCTGTCAGCACTGTGGTGATTACAGGTGTAAATGGTTTACATCAGGGGTGTCAAACACATTTTCACCGAGGGCCACACCAGCAAAATGGCTGCTCTCAAAGGGCCAGATGTAAAATAAATCAACTCATTTTTTCACCTTGTTAATTAACTGTTTCTGTATTTATGACTTATTCAAGTTACAAATATTGCATATACATTTGCCTAGATGTAAAAATATGGCTGTGTAACCGTGTATCTCCTGATAAATTGAGATTTTAAGACCATCATTCCTTTTAACTTACCCTGTCCAAGGCCACATAAACTGATGTGGAGGGGCGCATTTGGCCTGCGGGCCTTGACTGTGACACATGTGGTTTACATATTCAGAAAGATGAATGCCGTAGCTTTCATTTGATGTGTAGATTGTTTGTGTGGGTGACACAGAAATACATGTAATATACATGCTTGTTGTAATATAGAGGCGACGGCCCGCGGGTGGGCCGTCAGAATGAAAGTTGTTAATTGGATGTACACACAGTCAAAAGTTTGGACACACCCTCACATTCAATATTTGTGTTTGTCTTTATTATTACTACATTTTATATGCATACAAACGACAACAAATATATGAAGCAAGATATGTGGAATTATGTAGTAAAGACCAAAAGATAAGTATCTCTACTAAACATCTGGAGGCCATATTGAGGATTTGAATATAAAATACAAAACCTTTTTTCTTTGCTACATAATTCCATATGTTTTGCTTCATATATTTGATGTCTTCTGTGTGTATCTAAATGTAGACAGTAGTAAACATGAAGAAAAAACTCTGAATAGGAGGGTGTGTCCAAACTTTGCCTGGTCATGTAATAAGACAATTCACAGGCTGACGTCAGAATGTCACAGAATGTTTGAGCTTTTCTTCACACACAGCCGTTCACTCTGATGGGAAGGACAAATAACAGTTACGTAACACTACATAACACTACTGCATCTCTGTGGAATAATCACTGTGTTTTAAGGAAATAAGTACCATTTCTTGTCCCTGCTCTGGTACTGGTTATTACTGGGTATTGGCAGATACTTAAAGTCAAAGTATCAATATCATATCGGAGCTGAAAGAGCTGGATCAGTGCATCCCTAAAGTGAATAACTATGACATGTAAGTGTGTTGTGATACTAATGAAATAAGATTCTGTAATTTGAACAGAAATCAGGGGAAGAGACAGTGAAGAGGACGACCTACTTTAAACAGACTCTACGAGAAACAGAGGCACAGAGCTTCACAACAACACAACTGCATTTATAAACCAGCAAGCACACAACACACACAAACACACGCAAACAAACACACAAAAAACACACACAAACACATGCAAAGAAACACACAAAAACACACACAAACACATGCAAAGAAACACACACAAACAAAGACACAAAACACATAAAAAACACACACAAGGACACACAAAACACACACACAAAGACACACAAACATATGCAAATACACACACAAAACACACACACATACACACAAACATGCAAACAAACACATGCAAAACATGCAAACACACACAAACACATAAAAACCACACACACACACACACACACAAAAAAACACATACAAACACACAAAAACACACAACCACACGCAAATACACAAAAGCACACAAACACACACGGAAACACACACAAGTAGACACAAACACACACAAGCATACACACAAACAGACAAATAACACATGCAAACACACATGCATGCAGACATAAGCAGACACACACACAAGCCTGCATGTGTTGACTTCCTGATGAAGTGAATCACTGTCTCCACTTGGAGCTGTGCGATTAATCAAACCTGAATCAAGATGGAGACTGAGTCCTGATAGTCAGAAATGCATAAGCATACACACACACGCACACACCGGCATAAATACACACACACACGCAGACATAAACATACACACACACACACAGACATAAACTCACACACATGCATACATAAGCATACACACACAGACATAAACACACACATACATAAGCATACACACACACGCAGACCTAAACACGCATACATAAGCATACACACACACAGACATAAACACACACATACATAAGCATACACACACACAGACATAAACACACACATACATAAGCATACACACACACGCAGACATAAACACGCATACATAAGCATACACATACACAGACATAAACACACACATACATAAGCATACACACACACGCAGACATAAACACGCATACATAAGCATACACACGCAGACATAAACACGCATACATAAGCATACACACACAGACATAAACACACACACACGCATACATAAGCATACACACACAGACATAAACACACACACAGACATAAACACACACACGCATACATAAGCATACACACACACAGACACACACAGACATAAACACACACACACGCAAACATAAATACACACACACACAGACATAAACACCCCCACACCCCAACATAAACACACAGACACACAGACATAAATACACACACACGCAAACATAAACACACACGCATACATAAGCATACACACACGCATACATAAGCATACACACACGCATACATAAGCATACACACACACAGACATAAACACACACAGACATAAACACACACACACGCAAACATAAACACACACACACAGACATAAACACACACACGCAAACATAAACACACACACACGCAGACATATGGATACACTGTGTCCTGATTTTCAGAGATGACACTGGGTGAGTTTAATGGACAAGTGTAAAGACAAAATCATTTCCACTGTACCTCAGATATGTGACATTTTTTATGTTAAATGAAACAAATTAAAGGTGTGTATTAGTGTTGTCATGATACAAAAATTTCAAACTTAATTTCGATGCTAAGGAATTGGCTCAATATTCATTTCAATACCACTATGATAATAAAAAGACTAAGACAAAGACAAAGACTGGTTGTCCTGTCTGAGTAATATTTTTTAGTATCGATACCTAGTCATGAGTATCTAGTTACGATAGTAGTATTCGTATCGATTAGTATCTGATTTTCATTGTGAGAAAAACACAGTGAACTACAACAAAGCGCCACATGGCGTGGAGGTTAAACGGAGGTAGATTGCCAAAATGGTGCCTTGAAATTAAGCAATTAAAGATTACTCTAACATTAATTACTCAAAATACAATTTTAGAGGCTCAATCAGAAGAAACAACCAGAAAATGGATAAAGTCCAGTTTACCGAACAGCTCTGATTTAAGAATAATTCAAGATTAACTACTTAATCAAGGGGTTAGGTTATTCATAGGGTATTCATATCATTAATTCATATCTTAATATCATCTATTTGTTCATTGTGAATTAAGTCTTTGTCCATGCTTTGTTAAA
>NC_047127.1:17591992-17742734 GCF_009829125.3 Periophthalmus magnuspinnatus | reverse complement strand
CAGTGCAATAAACACAACCGGAATGAAAACACATGCTTTTATTTTAGTCAAGTTTTTGGCTGAAAAGTTACATAGTGTGGCTTAAATTTTTTTCCACCACAGTCTGAGCTCTTCTCCAAATCACACCACACTTTAGAAATACAAGTGTGTGAAAATTGCTTATAGAGGTACTTGCAACTTTTAACAAGCAAAGTCAGCTGGTCCTTTGGGTGCATGTTTTTGCTTTTGTTGTCAGAAACAAATCTATTTTTATCCTGTTTCATCAGTCTGGTGGGAATTTCTCTCACTTTCAATGTCTGATTTTGTGCTGACAGATATTGACAATTTAGACGCTACACAACTTGACACGTCTGAAAGTGAATAGAGGCCAGGAAATGTTTTGAAATAGACTTGATTTTTTACTATTGCTGTGTTTCAGATGTGAATTTACGTTTTGGATATTTTATGTTAAAGTACAATGTAATCAATAGGGAAACTAGCTTCTGCTTCCATCTGGAATAACCCAAAGTACAGCATTAAACTGTCTTGCATTCATTCAGTTACAAGTGTTTTCATTGCTAAAAATACCTTAAAAAACATGCATTCTTTCAGTGAGTGGGGTCGCCTCGCCACAGATTTGACCTGTAACATGGCCTAGTGTTGTCACCGACTTCTCTCCATTTAGATAGATGACTTTATCTATCAAACATTTCAGGCAAAGCAATGACATCTCTATGGAGACGAACAGATATTGGACCTTCACCAGAAAACTTACACAATGCACCTTTAACTTGTGTAACTTTCTGAAGATTTCATCACCTGCATGATTCCATGGAAATAGGGAGTTAAAACCACACTTTGGAACATTCCCCATGGAGATAGATATATTTATATTTAATTTAATAATACTGTGGAATGCTGTAGCAAAGGAACCAACATTTCTATGGAAACAACAAGGCCAAATAAGAGTCAGGTTTATGGAGAAGCAAGCCTGCTCATAATAAGTTTGTTTTGTTTTTTGGTGCAATAAACACAACCAAAATGAAAAGTATGTACATTTTTTTTTGGCTAAAAAGTTACATACTGAGGCTTTAATTATTTCACTCGTAACTTTATTCTCTGTCCCAATCCTGTGTTTGTTTGCCCAAGTTTCTGTCCAATCATTTCCAGTCTGCAGGTGGTCAAACAGACGCACGCACTTTAATGCCAGCTTAGTGTCCATGTCAGATTCAACAACAAAATGGACTATTTTTGATATTTATTACTTCTTTGTGTCCCTTCTCTCCTGTCCACTTATTTTTCCTTCTTCTTTTTTATATAAATCCTTTTTTTTTGTCCCTCCACCACCACAGTAGCAGCCTCTAGCACACTGCTCACCTCTAATTAGCCTGCTCCCGGTGCAGACTACGCTGTGGGGTAGTTGCTTTTCTCACAATGTGGCCAACTTCTTTCAAATCTTTGTTCACAGTTCAGCGGTTTGTCCAAGAAACCTCCCGTTTTCTCCTTTGTTTGGGCTTTGCAATGTTACAGGATTTTGAGATAATATTTGTGAATTATTTGGGGGGGGCGCCTCCCCATTCATCGTTTGTCCTGGTACTGCAATTTCACAGGATTTTGGGGATTTGTTAATTATTTGGGGAAAAATATTCAGCAGTGTGTTTTTTCCAACTTTTGCAATGTTGCAGGATTCCTGGGTAGTATTTGCAAATAATTTGAAATATTTTTTGCTCAAGAGACTTCCAATGTTATCCTTTGCTTGGTTAAATTTTGGTTAAAGCTGAAGTTGAAGCTCTTGATTTACCGGTCAATCTACGTTCAGCCGCTTGTATCCTATCGCGGATACAAGCGGCTGAAATAGGTTTCCTCCACAAGGTGGCTGGGTGCTCCCTTAGAGATAGGGTGAGGAGCTCAGTCACACGTGAGGATCTCGGAGTAGAACCGCTGCTCTTACACGTCGAGAGGAGCCAGCTGAGGTGGCTCGGGCATCTGCTCAGGATGCCTCCTGTCTCCTCCCTTGGGAGGATGCCTCTTCCAAAAGGAGGTGTTCCAGGCATGTCCGACTGAGATGAGGCCCCGGGGAATACCCAGACAGAATACACACACTGGAGGGACTAATGTCTCTCGGTTGGCCTGGGAACGCCTTAGGGTCCCACTGGAGGAGCTGGAGGACGTGTCTGGATTGAGGGACGTCTGGGAGTTCCTGCTTAGACTGCTGCCCCCGCGACCATTCCGGATAAGTGAAAGAAAATGGAATGGATGGTTAAATTTTGGGTAAATTCTAACCAGATTTGCTTAAGGGTACAAATAAAGACACCTTAACTTCTACTTCATTGCAGTGTTGAAGGTTTTTTGATAATATTTGTAAATGATTTTAAAAAAAACAAAATTAGATCCTTTTTGTTTGACTATTGCAGTGTTATTGGAATTGATCCAAGAAACCTCCTACCGTATTTTCTGGATTATAAGCCACACTTTTTTTCATAGTTTGTCCAGGAGTGCGACTTGTTGTCCCCTGTCCCACTCCCCCTGTGGAGTGTATCTCTTTCAGATGCCCCGATGACAGCTGGACCTCCTCCTTGCCTGGCTCTCCTCCTCCTCGCCCGGCTCTCCTCCTCCTCGTCTGGTCTTCCTCCCCCTCGCCTGGCCGATTTCTTATGTTGTCTGATTTTTCCTTGTTGTGTCTGATTTTTCCTGTTGTGTCTGATTTTTCCTGTTGTGTCTGATTTTTTCCTGTTGTGTCTGATTTTTCCTGTTGTGTCTGATTCTTCCTGTTGTTTTGTTTTTGTGTCTTGGCGGCACGGTGACTGAGTGCCATCACTCATGTCTCACAGCAAGAAGGTTGGTTCGATCCCCGGGTCACCAGGCCTTTCTGTGTGGAGTTTTTCATGTTTTCTCCCCGTGTCTGGATGGGTTTCCTCCGGGTACTCCGGTTTCCCCCATCAACCAAAACATGAACGCCCTTCGAGACAACTGTTGTTGTGATTTTGGGCGTTACAAAAATAAATGAATTGAATTGAATTGAATTGAATTGACTTATACTCATACTTATATAACTGTTAATATCTAACATACCAGACACGTATTCATTTCGTTGCCTATGTGTTACGTTAGCGTGCTGTACTGCTATTCAGCCTGTTGTTCTCTATTATATTGTTATTATTATAACCTGCCTTTAAAGATAAAATGTCTGTTCTTAGTCTCGGAATTTGTAAAATAAATTCCCCCAAAAAATGCTATTTATAGTCCAGTGCGATTTATATATGTTTTTTTCTTCATTATTACGCATTTTTTCTCTGATGGCTTTGCAGTGTTGCAGGATTTGCAGATAGTATTTGTAAATACTAAAATAAATAAATTAATTGAAAAAAGTTTGAAAATGATTATTTTGGGAAAAAATTTGAATTCTTTGTTTGGCTTTTGCAATGTTATAGGATTTTAAAAATAATATTTTAAAAAAGTTATCGGGAAAATCTCACAGGATTTTTGGATAATATTTATACATTATTAAAGAATATTTCTTTGTTCAGGAAACCTTTTTTTTGGGGTTTTGCGGTATCTTTTTAGCAATTTAGTAACACTAGCAGTAGTGGTAGCAGTAGTAGTAGTAGTGGTGGTAGGTGGTAGTAGTAGCAGCAGCAATATTAATGGCTTACACTTGTAATGTGCGTTACAGGCTTGTCAAAGCGCTACACTATAGTCATTATTCATTAATTTCCACACTTGATGATGGTAAGCTACTATAGTAGCCACAGCTGCCCTGGGGCAGACTGGCAGAAGCGAGGCTGCCAATCTGCGCCATCGACCCCTCCGACCACCACCTATCATTCGAGCACACACCACTTTCATACTAGGCAATGTGGGTAAAGTGTCTTGCCTAAGGAGGTAGGTATATTCTTAGCAATAAAAACATCTGTAAATTAATAAATGTGAAATTAAGACATTTAATACCATACTGTGGAACATTGAAGGCACAGCAATAACATCTCCATGGAGACCAACTACATAGTACATTTTAATAAAATTTTGCATCATTACAATACAACTATAAGCATTTAGATCTGGGCACTATATTTTTTCCATTGCGAGATAGTGCCAATGCCTTAGTGGAGGTCTGTGCTTTGAAATCAATAGTATCACAAGTATTCAAGTAAGTCCACTTTACAGTGATATAATCCGTGTATGATAGGCTCTCTCTCTTTCTTCCTCTCTCTAATTAATAAACTCATTTGAAGCTGGTGAGATGTCTTTTTATCCTTTAAAATGGCACTGGCAGCATGTTTTTCTTTGCTTTCTTCATCCGAGTGTGCAGCGTAAAAAAGTTGATTAGCTGGAAGACTAATTCTCGCTCGGAGTAAAACGTCTTTTGTGAAACAGGAAGGAAGAGCTGCCAACTGCTGTAGAAATAAAGCAGTATTTTAATAGCAGCAATAGTGGAAGAAATGAAAGGGATTGTGCAAAAACATGAGCTTAATGTGGTGTCTGTGTTTGTAAGAGGAGCATTTAACCAGGCAGACAGCTGATCTAAACCCCAGCACCTGCAGCCAATCATGAATTGGTGCTGGTGCAGCCTCTGCAGCTCAGTGAGTGAATTGTGGTGGTTCTGTCACATGAGGCCTTGTCCATATACTGAGGATGAGACACACTTCTGTGTCTCTATCTGCAGGTTAAGACTCTGGACACAGGCTCAGATATGGTTGTAAAAAGCAGGCTACACACAGTTAGTATAAAGCTGGGTATTATTTATGGGGTATTACCTGTTGTTACAGGTAATATAACAGATTTAGATCACCATGTTACCTTTTATTGGTTTGGTTTGGCTATTTAAACTTGTAACATGTTTTACCCCCAACCCCACCCCTGAACTCTATTCTCCATTGACTAGGGGATTGAATAATTGTCTTGAACCAACACACCAAATTATAAAGTTCTATCATGTTTTTGTAGAATTATTATAAGAAAAAGCTATATTTGATTTGGACATGTTTACCTTGTACCTGGAGACACAGTGAGGTCATGTTTATGGAATTTTAAATCAAAATCTTACATGCAGTTCCTTTAAACTATTGGGTTAGATTATCATGTTCACAAAAAATGTAACTATTTATCTCTTACAAACTTGAATGTTTGACGACCCTAAACCTCAGTGACATCTTGTGGGCTGATTTCTAATACTAATAATGCTAATAATATTCCACTCAAAAATCAAATTTTTTTCTTAACATTTCAGAAATGTGTCAAACATGTCTAAATCGATTTGGTAAACTTGGACACTTGTACTTCTAGCGTCATACTTTGAACTTTGAACTTTCTTTTCTAATGCTGTCCTCCTTTCTCTCAACAATGGTGTCTGTTTTTTCTGTCTTTTTTTTGAAAACTCCTCACATCTTCTCATCCTCCTTTCATCTCTCTATCCCTGCTCCGGTGACTACAAAGAACTGCCTTGTGGCTAATACAATTTGACAAGCGTAGCTAACCTTTTTTAGGCGTGGGTCATGCTAGCAGAGGAGCGGTAATCACATGTGAAGCCCATCAAGGCACACACACCTGACACAGTATAAACTAATGAAAATGTCCAGGGAGGAATTAGAGTGAAAAAGAGAGAGTGACAAAAGAGATGGTAAAATGCCCAGTTTTCTCTCTTGTTTACTTGGAGGGAGATAGAGAGAAAAAGGGAGAGAGGGAGGCAGAAAACAGGAAGAGAGAGAGGAGGAAGGATGGAGAGAGAGGAAGGGAGAGAGAGAGACAAAAGAGGAGAAGGTGGAAGAGAGATGGGTTGGACTGACAGGAGGAGTGGGGATGTGATATACATGGACAGTGTGTGTTTACGTGTTAAGCAGGGATGCACCGATCCAGCTTTTTAAGTTCTGATACCGATTCCAATACTACAGCTTTAAGTATCTGCCTGTATCCACCAGAGGCCTGGGAGCTTGAGGGTTCTGCGCAGTATCTTTGCTGTTCCTAGTACGGCACTTTTTTGGACTGAGATGTCTGATGTTTTTCCTGGGATCTGTTGTAGCCACTCCTCCGGTTTGGGGGTCACTGCCCCGAGTGCTCCAGTGACCACGGGCACCACTGATACCTTCACCTTCCAGGCTTTCTCCAGCTCTTCTTTGAGCCCCTGGAATTTCTCTAGTTTCTCATGTTCCTTTTTCCTTGGATCTTGGTTAGATCATTCTCCACGACCTTTGGAGGTGTTTCCCACCTTGACCATGGGATTTCTAGTCCGTACTCTGCACATATGTTTCTGTACACTCTGCCCGCCACTTGGTTATGCCGCTCCATGCATGCTTTCCCTGCCAGCATCTTATACCCTACAGTTATGTGCTGGATTGTCTTAAGGGCCTCTTTGCACAGCCTACACCTTGGGTCTTGTCTGGTGTGGTAGATCTGGGCCTCTAGCACTCTGGTACTCAAGGCCTGCTTCTGTGCAGATGAGTGTCTCTGTGTTGTCCTTCAATCCAGCTTTCTCAAGCCATTGGTAGGATTTCTTGATATCAGCCACTTCAGTTATGTTCCAGTGGTACATCCCATGCAGGGGCTTGTCCTTCCATGATGGTTCCTCCAGCACCCCTTGAGGGTCTTGTCCTTGATGTACTTATGGATCTTGGATGTTTCATCTTGGACTGTGGCTCTCACACTCCTTACCGCTCGCATACAGTCTCAGGGTGCTGGATTTAGGATGGAACTTGCCATGCATGGTCTTTATCTCCTCCTTTGGCCAGCTTATGATTCCTGCTGGGTATCGGATTACTGGCAGGGCATAGCTATTTATTGCCTGGGTCTTGTTCTTGCCATTGAGCTGACTCCTTAGGACTTACCATACTCATCTGAGGTATTTGGCTGTGGTCAAATGGCTGCTATTTTTCCTTCTGGGAGGGAGACCCCTTCTGTGTGGACTACCTTCCCTCTCTTTGTCACCATCCGGCTACACTTCTCAAGCCCAAATGACATTCCAATGTCTGTGCTGTAGATCCTGGTGGCGTGTATCAGTGAGTCGATGTCTCACTCATTCTTAGCGAACAGCTTGATGTCATCCATGTAGAGAAGGTGACTAATGGTGGCCCCATTCCTGAGTCGGTATCCATAGCCAGTGCTGTTGATGACTTGGCTGAGGGGGTTCAGACCTATGCAGAACAGCAGTGGGGACAGTGCGTCTCCTGGGTATATGCCACATTTGATGGTCACTTGTGCAAGTGGCTTGCCATTGGCCTCAAGGGTGGTTTTCCACAACCTCATTGACTTTGCAATGAAGGCTCTTAGAGTCCTGTTGATGTTGTACAGCTCCAGGCATTTAGTGATCCGTGTGTGGCATTGAGTCGTAGGCTGTCTTGTAATCAATCCAGGTAGTGCACAGGTTGGTCTTATGGGTTCTGCAGTCATCAGGCGACTGTTCGGTTTACCAGGAGCTGATGTTTGGCTCCCCTGGTATCTTTGCCAATGCCCTTCTGTGATGTGCTTATGTATTGATCTATGTGCCCATTTATCATTTTTAGTCATGGTGATGCCTGATATGAGCTTCCATGTTGTCAAGAGACAGGTTATTGGCTGATAGTTGGATGGTACTGTACCCTTTGAGGGATCCATCTGGATCAGGATCGTATGCCCTTGGAGCCTTTGTTTGGCAGTTTCCAATGCTTCAGGTATGGGCATCTGGATGTACCTCTTGGGTACTTGTTTTTTCATCGCACCTCTCTGGGCCTCAGACAGTTGACTCACTTCTCTCTGCACTGCCTTGATTTGACTCTCTAACTGTCTTTTTCATGGTGGGTATTGTTTCTCATGGCTCCCGTGGTTGCTCTTATATTGAAGCATCTCTAGGATCACTGCTGCTCCCCCTTGACGTAGCATATTTTGTGTTGTACCTCGTCAATCTCAAGTTGTGATAGCATTTGCCATTTGCGGATGTTGGAACACTGAGCTACTAATTACCTTGCCGTAAGCTTGGACTGCGGGTTTCGAAGTAACTATTTAGTAACAATAAAGTCACTTCAAGAGAAGTGACTTTATTGTGTCCAATGATGTATATGAAAGCTGTCCATATATCCCTCTGTCTGCATACCCATATAGGAGTATGTACAATATCACTTCCCATTTTAAACTATGCTATCCCATTGTTTGCACTGCTCATAGATCCCCCTCCTCAGACAGTGAATACAGACACTGTTACAGGACCACACACATAGACTTGTGAGTGCTGTTGCCATGGTTACTCCGGCTGGCGCTGGATTATTAGACGTGGGTGGCTTTAGAGGCTGGGTTATTTTTGACCTGTGTGAAAGCTAACTGGAGGGAGACTGCTTTATAACATAAGGACTGTGCTTGTGAATGGGTTTCAAAAATAGGGAGAGAGTTTAGTACAAAATATGGTGGAATTCTGAATTTTGTATTCAAAATGAGATTTAAAAAACAAAATTATACCTAGAATGAACCTTTCCTGAATATCTTTAGACTGATCCTGAGCTGTATCAGACATGTATAAACCACATAGACTAGTATGCACCCATGGACCACTATAGAACCTACCTGGACCACTGAGGGATTACACAGAAGTGTGTTTTGTATTTTTTTGTATCATTATTATTATCGTGGTATCAGTCAGCATTGAGTCCCAAGTCTGTATTGTGACAACACTCCATGGAAATCCACTCACACTAAGAAAATCCATTGCACCTCTATGGAGACAAAGAAGAGGCACACCCTGACCAGAAAAGTTACATGGGGAACCTTTAATTTACAGTCAATTCACTTTTTGTGCGATACTTGAATCTTAACCAAGACATTTACAAGCACATTTTAGATAACTATACTTTCATTACCCTTCAGTATTATGTAAAAATTATTTTTGGGGAGATTTTTACCATGTTATAACATTGTTCCCTCATCAAAATCCTGCCTGAAGAGGTTTTAGATATCATAGTATATATATATATATATATATATATATATATATATATATATATATATATATATATATATATATATATATATATATATATATATATATATATATATATATAGTTTGAGTAATCTGTTAATTGTAAGTTAATAGAATTGGAATACCCCGACTAAAGCATGAACAAAGTCTTCGTTCATAATGAAATGTTTATTAAAAAATACTCAGTAACTACTTCATTAGTGGCCCAATTCCCAACACCATCTGCTTAATTAAAAACATGAAAAACAGACCTAGTTCATTTTAAACCATTTGCAGTGGTCCAAAGTTGTTCCTCACTTACCTGATGCACTCTGAGCATCCGAATTATTCACCACAATGACTTTATTATGACTTTTCACAACTTTCAGAGTCCAGAGCAGAGTTTTTCCACCTTCAAGGCACTCAAAGCACTTTACATCAAGGAACCACTCACCCATTCACACAAACATTCATCTGCCGGTATACAGAGACACTGGGGACGAGGTGAGTTAAGTGTCTTGCCCAAATACACAACAACAGTATTCAACTGTGAGAGCTGGAATCACACCGCAACCAATCAGTGATGTTTATATCGAGAGCAGGATTTGAACCGCTAACCTTCAGATCAGTGGACAAATACTTAACTGTCATCACAGTTATCCTAACAACAACTAGCATGCTAACTGCACTTCCTGACTATAGAACAATAAAAAGCACACATTTTGATCTCAAGAGCTGCTTATACAGTATATCTGTACTGTTCAAATACATGGGGAAAAAACAGGTACATGCCCTTTTAATAAACCATTCCTTCATTGTGAACTAAGTCTTTGCTTATGCTTTATTAAGGCAAGTTAAGGTGTAGTTGATATAAACTGTTACCTAGTTTAATCTATGCATAACCCGAGCTAAACTGTCTCTCTCTCTCCTCCCATAGCCCTTCATAATAAATCCTTACTGTCTGTTTTCTAATAGGATAATATTTGTGTTTGTCAGTGATGGACTCAGCACCATAACGACATAATTACACTGTTGTTTCATTTGGAGAGGCACACGCACTCAATCAACATGACACCTCTAATTAGCAGCTTTGGGTTCTGCTAATGGATCCTACAGGAACACCGGAAAACTGCAAAACATCTCTAGTATGAGTAACTGCAGCTTGTTTGGGAAGAATGTAGAAAATAAGTGGTAGGTTATCATAAAGATTTCTGTTAGGAAACTTTGGCGCATTTACTAGAGATGCACCGATACGGTCTCTGATATCAGTGCTGATACTGAACATTTTGGTGGCTCAGATAGCACCTTCCGAGATATTGGTTCAGACATTATCCCATTTTAGTTTATAAAATAGTGTAATAAGACAATTTACTGGCCAATGTATCTCATAATGTTACATTTGTATTTTTTATCATGTCATATCTGCTGCCGATGTCCAACAAGGAAGTGAAAATATAAACTTCACCAAAATAAAATAAAAAAAGATAAAACTAGGCAAGATTGTCTGTAAAATCATAAATATAATATAGGTATGTTAACTGTGTTTTAATGAAATGAGTTGTATAACCATATGTAGGGACGTGCCCATCCAGCCTTTTCAGTGCTGATTACAATTTGATTGCTTTAAGTATCTGCCAATACCCAATATCAACCGATGCCAACCAGTGCAGAGCAATTTTTATTTTATTTTATTTTTTATTTAAAATAAAATAAAATAAGACAGAACAGGTCTAAATGTGTTCCTGTATTTTTGTAGTTTTCCTCTCAACTTGTTTTTCCACAAACTGCGACTTGGTGTTAAACTCTGATAAATATTTAGCACACATACTGTCCCAGCAAACCAAGTCAGAATAATTATAAAAACATGAAAACTTGTTGTCTGCTCTTTAAGCCCCTCTATATAAAATGGCTGCATTGTTTAACTGCCTACGCAAATATGTGGTTGCGTCATTCTGATATCTGCAGACTTTTCTTCATGAGTCACTTTGCCTCAGAGAAAACCATAAGCACATTTTCACATGTCCTGTCTGTGTCATGACTCTGCAGTTTCCCATAGCGCAGTATTGCATCACTACGTGTACACTCAAAATCAGAGCACATGTTTAGCCATCCTACAGGGAAGAATGCTCTGGAAATTATGGAACTTGAATAAAGTCAATTAAAGGTGCACTGTGTTTTTTGTGCAGAGTCCGCCTCCATGTCATTGCTTTTGCTGGAATGTTCCACAGTAAGGCATTAAACTTGATGTAATAATACATGTTTTTCAACCCCATTAGAAAAGTTGTTTTTGTACATATACAATTATTTTTAAAGATAATATGGTTAATTCTTCTAGTATGTTTTCCTTATATCTCCATGGAGACAAGCAGGTTGTCTCACCACAGATGTTATACAGTGCACCTTTAAACCAATGTATTTCAATACATACAATACCAATTCAATACCTTTTTTACTGTCTTACCTTGGTCGTCTAAAAATCCACCTTTCAGTTTTTTTTCCTTGACAAATCCTGGATTGTTTGAGATTTGAAACCAGGATTCCTCTGTGGCTCCTTCACTGAGTCACCTTTGTCTTGTCACAAATCATTTTATACCTTTCGCTCTCTGTGCGTTTATCTCTTCAAATATGTATGTAACTGGACAAAAAATGTACCAGTGGATTTAAGATGCGCCGTAAGATGAATTGCCATTGAAATTTGATTAGCAAATTGCAGAGACTGCAGTTTTTGAAGTCCCATAATTTCTTCCACAAACAAAATCTCCTCTCTCATTGTGCATAAAAACGTCTAACCCTGTGGTTTAGATTTGTACAAACATGTTCTGAAATGCGATTTTTGTATTAGTTTGTTATTTCAGATTTCAGTCTTTTTGTCAGTTCTTCTGGACGTGTTTAAAGTGTGAACTTTGAGTAGAATCTTATTATTAAAACATAAATCATAAATCTCAATCACAAGGCTTGTCAAACAAATCACAATTCGATATTTTTATCCAAATCATTCAACTTTAGTTTAAGGCAACATTTATCTTTTCATTTTAACTAGATCTTTGTTTTTAATCATATTTTTTTTTCTTTGTTTTACAGTGGGCAGAAGAGGGAGTACCAAGCGACTAGAGCAGTCCCAGGATACGATGAATTGGATGCAGCCCGACGCAGAGTGCTGGAATATGATCCAAATCGGGTAAGTCAAATTTATAACATTTAAACTTGTACAAACTTTTTTTCATATATATTTTTATGGTTGGTTTAAAATACAAAAAATCAAAAGTGCTGTGTTGGTGGTTGTGATATTATTTTTGTCTAAAAAATTTTTGATCAAAATTCCGCTTTGTATTTTGAGCAAATTTTAAGATTATCTTCCAAGAATGTTTACAGTTTGAGTTTGTTGCCTTATTGTATTTAGTTGAATAACATTTTAAAAATCATATGATTAGATTTTACATTTCATAGAAGAAATTATTTGTTTTTAGTGTTTTTAGGTCCAGTATATTTTGTTTCCAACTGGGAAATTCCTGAATGAAAAAAATGTCAGGGTCATTAATTCTTGAGTAGAAGGCCCAAAAAAAACACGAATTGGTTCTGTTTTATATGCACATTACTACTACTATTACTACTACTACTACTGCTACTACTAATGCTTCTGCAACTTCTGATGCCACTGTTACTACTGATGCCACTATTACTAGTACTCTTACTACTGCTACTACTACTGCTGCGGTCTGAAACTATGAATGAATGAAGAGGAGAAAGGAGAAGCAGCTCAAATGTTAACAAGGAGCTGCAAATAGACTCAAGAGCGCAGGGAGTGTAGTCCTAACTTAGTCCTGGTTTAGTTCTGGTTTAATCCTGGTTTAGTTCTGGTTTAATCCTGGTTTAGTTCTGGTTTAATCATGGTTTAATCCTGGTTTAGTCCTGGTTTAGTCCTGGTTCAGTCCTGGTTCAATTCTGGATGAATCCTGGTTTAATCCTGGTTTAGTCCTGGTTTAAGTCCTCCAGTCTTGGTTTGTTCAATGTTTATGAGGAGCTGGAAATAGACCCAAGACCACACAGAAGGAAGGGAGGTGTATTCATGATTTAGTCCTGGTTTAGTCCTTGTTGAATATGTGTGCGTGCGTATGTGTGTGTGAGAGAGATTAATTGAAGGGCCTGTACCTAATTTTCCCCATGTATTTGAGCGAAATGTGTCTTGCCCCAGTACAGTTATATTGTATAAGCAGAACTTGAGGGCAAAATAAGTATGCTGTGTACTGTGATTGTTCTCTCATAATCAGGATGTTGTTGTTAGCATTACCGTGACATCAAAACTCCACTCTGGTCTCTGAAAGTGCATATAAACTCATCATGGAGAATTATTAGGATGCTCTGAATGCATAAGGTAAGTGAGGAATAACTTTGGCCCACTGTAAACTGTTCACAATAAACTAGTTCTGTTTTTCATGTTTTTAGACAGTAAATATCAGGTACAGTGCCTTTAAATATAATTTCAGTATGGAATAAGTTAACATTCCCATGATTCCTCTACTTGTGATTCTGTGTTATTGCGATCAAAGTGCGATTTTCTGCATCCTTGAGCGTGCTATTAAAAAAATCCACTTTGCAAATGCTGGATAAATGCTTATTGATTTTCATGGTACGGTTGTGAGCGTTCAGAAGGTAAATGAAGAGATCGATATTGTAGGAAAACACTTGGGATATGGGACCTGTTGTGTTGGATATAGCAACGCTGAGGTTAGGGAATTGAAATGTCACTGTCTAATGCAAGACTCCATAAACTAAATGAAGAGAGGAGAAAGGAGGTGCGGCTCAAATGTTAACAAGGAGCTGCAAATAGATTCAAGAGCATAGGGGGACAGGGAGTGTAGTCCTGGTTTAGTCCTGATTTAATCCTGGTTTAATCCTGGTTTAATCCTGGTTTAATCCTGGTTTAGTCCTGGTTTAAACCCTGTCTTAGTCTTGGTTTGTCTATTGTTTATAAGTATCTGGAAATAGACAGAAGAGCACACAGGAGGAAGGGTGGTGTAGTCCTGGTTTAGTCCTGGTTTACTCCTTGTTCTATCCGTGTTCAGTTCTGTGTTCAGTTCTGTGTTCAGTTTTGTGTTCAGTTTTGTGTTCAGTTTTGTGTTAGTCTTATTTTACTTTAAGGTTTATCTTTGTACAGTATGTATGCATGCAGGTTTATCTTGTACTACTGCTGCTGCTGCTACCACTACCTCTATACCTCCTCCGCATGTGGCTGAAGTTGCCATATCAAACTTATAATTTTTGTATCTTTCTTTCACCCATTAGTTCCATGCTGATTCTCACGTGATTATTTCTTCACAGTTATTTTGTCAGCCATTTTGTTTTTGCTCCTAGTCTTGGTTTTTGCACAGTTTCCATTCCCACATTGAGTCCATAGGGCGTGATTGAACCCAGAGTGTTTCATTATCAAGGCCTCGGGGGACCGCACCCCTGCCGGCTCCGATAACACTAAAGAATTCTGGGTAAAAATAGTAGGAGATACATCACAGGTTTCTTTTAACTGTGAGGTTGAATTTAGTGGTACAGGAAACAAAATGTATGGTAAATAATATGTAATGTAAGGCTGGGTTAGATCTGAGTAAGATCTTGTTAAGATTTTGTTCAGACCTGGTTGAGAACTGGTTTAGTCCTGGTTTAGTTCTGGTTTAGTCCTGGTTTAGTCCTGGTTTAGTTCTGGTTTAGTCCTAGTTTAGTCCTGGTTTAGTCCTGGTTTAGTTCTGGTTTAGTCCTGGTTTAGTCCTGGTTCAGTTCAGTTTTTGTAGGGAGTATTTATTAGTCCTGGAAGACCTAGTTTAGCCCTAGTTTAATCCTGGTTTAGTCCTAGTTTAGTTCTGGTTTAGTCTCTTTTAAGTCCTCATAGTCCTAAGACCTGGGTTGAACATGGTTTAGTCCTTGATTAGACCTGGTTGAGTCCTGGATCAAACTTGGTTTATACCTATTTTTTATTTATTTTTTTTATTTTATTTGTATTAGTTTTATAGTACAGAATGTAATCGTAATGTACAACTGACATACATCTATTTTTTTTTTTTCATAATTAGAAAACATAAAATAAAATGAAGTGAAAAATAACAATAATATTAAAAATAACACATTTGAGTAGCAGAACCAGAACAACAGGGAACAACGGCTTTTTTTTTTTTTTTTTTTTTTTTTAAATAAAGTCCGATCTTAGTGGTTTTACAAAATCCAACCAGTCTTTCCACTCATTTTCAAATGTCTCTGTTTCTAACCTTAAAGTATACGTCAATTTCTCCATAACATAAACATCATGCATCACATCAACCCAGTCTTCCATTTTTGGTACCTCTGCCCTTAACCATTTCCTTGTAATACCTTTTTTCCCCGCGACCAACAGGATCCTAAACAATTTAATATTTAAATTATTTTTCAAATTCGCCTCAAGTTTGCCCAAATAGAACACTTCAAAAGTGTAAGGAAGATCAGTATTGAGTATTTTATCTATACATTTCTTTAAATCTGACCAGTAATTCTTTAACGAAGGACATGCCCAAAAAATATGTACATGATTTGCCACCTCTTCACCGCACTTTCTCCAACAGCTTGTCTCTCTATACTTTATCTGAGCCGGAGCTCTAAAAAATCTTACTACATTTTTCCAGGCATGCTCTCTCCACATCAAAGATGATGTTGTTTTCCATATATGTTGATTAATCTCATTCCATTCCTCCTCTGTCATATGTATATGTGCTTCAACTTCCCATTTCCTTTTTATATATTGTGTGTCTTCATTTTTTAAGCTTTCTAACCCTATATATATCTTTGCAATCTGTTTTTTAATTTAATTTGGACATGTATGCAAGCATAAACAAGTTAGTCACTTCTACATCAACTACATAGTTTTTATTTTTAATGTCATGTTCTAAATAGTGTCTTAACTGTAAGAATCTATAGAAATCTTGGTTTGCCAAACCAAATTGTTCTTTGATCATTTGAAAGCTTTTGCATTTTTTATTTTCCAAAACTTCCCACCACATGCGTGGACCTTCCCAAATTTTAAAGTGTCCGTCACTTCTATTGGGAATAAACTCTGTGTCGTATCCAACCCATCTTAGCAGCTTACATGACATTTTCAGGTTATTCTTTGCAACAATTTCAAACAATACCTTCAGAGAGATTTTAAGCCATGGATTTAATTCCCCACTTAATTGTTTATACAATGTATCATCCCCAATTAATGCCTGGATTGGGATCCCTCGCACTCTACTGTTTTCTATTTCCTTCCACTTAGCAGAATATGAGGGGTTACATAAATTCAACAAAACTTTTAATTGTGCTGCTTGATAATATCTCCTTAAACATGGTAAAGCTAACCCACCCTTGCCTTTGGGCAGCTGTAGTGTTCTATATTTGATTCTTGGCCTGCACCCCTGCCAGATATATCTTGAAATAAATTTGTCCCATTCTATGAATTCCCTATTCAGGATTTCCACTGGTAGATTCTGGAACAAGTACAATAGACGAGGGAGAATATTAATTTTGATTACTTCCACCCTCGATGCAATCGACATATATGGAATTAAGTTCCACCTCTCTATATCTTCCTTTATTTTGGATATCAATGGGTCATAATTTGCCGTTTTTAATTGAGTCAAATCTTTTGTCAAATTTACACCCAGATATTTTATTGCGTTCCGATCCCAATCAATTTCATATAAATTTTTAATATTGTCCGCTGGGTTGTAGTTAAAAGTAAGGACTTGTGTTTTTTGTACATTTATTTTGTAGCCAGATAGTTGTTCAAAAACTTTAAATTCTGACATGAGTGCTGGTAAAGAAGTATCGGGGTTGGACACATATATCAAAACATCATCTGCGAATAGTGCAATGTTTTGCATCCCACCCTTCATAGCTATACCCTGAATATTCTTATTTTGTTTTATTGATAGACTAAGGGGTTCAAGAAACAATGCAAACAGAAGTGGGCTTACTGAGCACCCCTGTCTGCATCCTCTTTTTAGTACAATATTATCTGATAGGCCTCCATTAACTCTAATTCTGGCAGTTGGAGCAACATACAACGCTTGTATTTTCTTAATTATTGTTTCATGGAAGTTGAACCTCTGCAACACCCGATACAAAAAGTCTCAACTGACTGAATCAAATGCCTTCTCGGCGTCCATCCCCATAATAACTGCTTCCGTTTGTCTTTCCGTTATATGCTGCATTATGTGTAACGTCCGTCTGATATTATCTTGGGTCTGTCTTTCTTTTATAAAACCTGTCTGATCTAACTGGATAATCCCAGGCAAAATCTTTTCCAAACGCCTAGCCAAAATCGCAGTAAATAATCTGTAGTCCTGATTGAGAACACTAATGGGTCTATAGTTGGAACACTCCAATTCATCCTTGCCTTCCTTTGGGTCACTGATATTATTGCTTCTCGCCATGAATATGGTATCTCTCCTTTCTGTAGTACCCAGTTAAAAGTTTTTTGTAGAATTGGAATTAATAGCTCTTTGAAGGTTTTGTACCACTCTGAGGTATACCCATCTGCACCGGGGGACTTGTTCGTCTTTAGTTTTGAAATTGCAGAATCAATCTCTCTCTCCGTAATCTCAGAGACTAGACATCGATTCTGTTCATCGGTCACTTTTGGTAACCTCAATTTGTCTAAGAATGTGTCAATTTCAATTATATTATCGACTGTTGATTTTGCATATAAATGTGTATAATATAATTCAAAACACCTTAGGATGTCCTCAGTTTTATACTTTACTTCTTTAGTCTGCGGGTCTCTCACCCCATAAATACTTTTTTTTGCCTCTTCTTTTTTTAACTTGTAAGCTAGTAACTTTGTTGATTTCCCTCCAATTTCATAATATCTTTGTTTCGTAAACATCATTTTTTTCTGTATTTCTTCAGAAAGGATCTCATTTATCTCCGCTTTCTTCTTCCGTAATTCTTGGTACAGATCATCAGTAAGATTTTGTTTGTGCTCTTTTTCTATTTTTTTAAATTCTGACTGCAATACTTCGAGGTTTTTTTTGCCTTTGTTTTTTCAAGTAAGCCGATTTGGCAATTATTTTCCCTCTTAACACTGCCTTGCACGCATCCCATAGCACCGATGGGGACACATCCCCATTGTCATTTTCGTCCAAATATCTTTGAATGTCAATTTTTATTTCCTCTTTTAGTACTCCCCTCAATACATTGGGGTTAAGCCTCCAGAGTGTCTTTTTTCTCTCAGGTGACAGAGTCAGATTCAAATATACAGGACAATGATCGGACAGATCCATCACCCCAATCTCACAACTCGCCACTCTATATCTATCTTTCTTGAGTAAGTATTGTGCCGAGAGGAGTAAAATGTAAAGTCCCGAGTCATGGGATGTAACTCTCTCCAAACATCCATGATACCCATTTCCTCCATCATGTCCTTCATTTTCTATTCCATTTTTTGGTGGACCTCCTGTTGACGTATCTAGTTGTGGGTCAAACCTCTGGTTTAGGTCTCCTCCCACAATCAATATATCCTCCCCCTCAGATGTCATCAAATCAAACAGATGTCTGTAGAATGTCCATTCTGACCCCGGAGGTGCATATATATTCAAAAAACAAATTGATATCCCCTCTAATCTCCCTTTAACCATTACATATCATCCCTCTTTATCACTTATCACTGATATTTTTTTAAATGGGATCTTACCAGATATCAGGATCGCAACCCCCCTCCTGTGGCCTGATTTATACGATGCAGCATATACCTGAGAGTATCCACTTCTCTTTAATTTGTCATGCTCTTTTTCTGTCAGGTGGGTTTCCTGTAGAAAAGCTACTCCCACCCCCTCCTTTTTCATCTTGCTTAGAATTTTACTTCTTTTAATTGGGTTGAGGATTCCATTCACATTGTATGAAGAGATTTTAACCAGGTTTTTCTGTAAAGCCATATTTTAAATGTGTGTATTTGCAGTTATTCCCCATGCTACAACCACAACACTGAACAAAGAACATAACCAAATCAACTTCAACATAACTTTGCTTTGAAGCATAAATCAAAAATAAAGTAACTTCCATCCATGAGGTCTTTTCCTTGACCCTAAAGGAGCCCTTCAAAGGCTCGGGGGAATAGCCTCTGGATCTAAACCACCAGAGGGCCCCCATGATGTAAAAAAATAAAATTCCACTTACATTTATTTACAGGTCAGAGAAAATAACTCCCGACTATATCTTACCAATGGAGATTTATAATGAATAAAACAATGTATGTATTTTACATCTCACCTTGATTCACTTTGTTTTGAGCCAATAAGAACATTCACTCTACCAGGGCCGTTGGTGATCTCCTAAAAGCGTCCAGTTTTTGTTTAAACCTCTGTCTTGCATCCACCTGTTGTCCTCCACTCGCTGCTCCGCTCGCGCGCCACGTTAAACACTTCATCCTCTCAAACACGTCCTCCACCGGTGTCACCACAGTCACCTGGTAGCCCCTCGCTGCCATATCCTTGGTCGCCTCCGCCGCTGTGCCGTACGTCTGTGTCCCCTCATCATAGAACACCCGGAGCCTTGCTGGAAATGGCGTTTGGAATCGTATTTTCCTTTCCTTGAGCACTTTCTTTGCCTCCGTATATTCTTTCCGCTGCCTCAAAATCTCCGGTGCATAATCATGATCAATGATTACTCTCCTCCCCTCATACATGAAGCCCCGTTTCTGCCACGCTGCCGTAATGATCGCTTCTTTGCTTCTGTAACTTAACAGCTTTACCACTATCGATCTTGGTGGGGCGTCTTCAGGTGGTCTCGCGACCCCCGCGCGGTGGGCTCTTTCGATGTTGAGTTCACGTAATGGCTCAAAGCCCAGGTTCTCTTTTAGGAGGGACTCAATAAAGGAAATCATTGACTGGGCTCCATCTTCTGACCCTTCCTTCACACCGTGAATTCTGATATTATCCCTTCTGGAGCGTCCCTCTTGGTCTGTCAGCCTGTCCATGAACTGCTTCTGTATTTTAAACAGCTCCTGAGTTGCGTCCTCTATATTTTGAATACGCTCCTCCGACTCCATTATGCGTTCCTCTGCTTCTGCGATGCGAGTGTTTGTCTTTTTGATGTCATCTTTCAGCTCCTTGAATGTTTCTGCGTGTTCACGCCGAAAATCTTTTATTTCACGGAGTATGGTTTGTAGATCTGACATATTATCAGGTATGTGTCCCTTGGCCGCTAACGTGGTTTCCGCTGTTAGCGTTGCAGCTGCTAGCTTATCTGGCTTCGCAACTTCTTCGACGTCTTCTCCTGTGTTATGTTCAGTCCTCTTTGATCTCCCTCTTGTCATAGTAATGTCCCCTTTGGTGCTATTCAACATTTGGTTTAGTAAAATCAGAAAAAACGGTCCTCGAGGGTTTTTTTAAAACTTTAGTCGGGGAGCACTCTCCCCAGCCTGCCGCCATGTCTGTAACCCGCCCGGAAGTCCGGTTTATACCTATTTTGTTCCTGGTTTAGTTCTTGTTTAAACTTGGTTTAGTCCTGTTAGAGACCTGGTTTGATCCTTCATAGTTAGCCCTGCTTTAGCCTGGTTTAGATCTGGTTTAAACCTGATTTGGACCTCGTGTAGCCCTGGTGCGGCCCTGGTGCAGCCGTGGTGCGGCCCTGGTGCGGCCCTGGTGCGGCCCTGGTGCGGCCCTGGTGCGGCCCTGGTGCGGCCCTGGTGCGGCCTTGGTGCAGCCCTGGTGTAGCCCTGGTGTAGCCCTGGTGTAGCTCTGGTGTAGCCCTGGTGCAGCCCTGGTGTAGCCCTGATTTAGACCTGATTTAGACCCAATTTAGTCCATCATGGCTTGGTCCTGGTTTAGACCTGGTTTGATTCTCTTTTAGACCTGATGTAGACCTAGTTTAGTTCTTCATAGCTTAAACTTTTTTTTTTAGTCCTTTGTGCTTAAAACCTGGTGTAGCTCTGGCTTAGTCCTGGCTTAGTCCTTGTTTAGTCCTGGCTTCATCCATTTTCATCTGACATTTCAAAGAGGTCACAAGTCATCCTGTGTTGTGTCTAAAAAAGTTCAAACCTGTACTCTACAGTTTAAATGGTCTTAATAGGGCTACTCATTATAAACCTGCTTGTATCATCTCAACTTTTACTGGCATAAAGACAGTTCAAATTATATATTGGGGAAAATATGCAAAATCTTCCAAGTGTGTCAGATTCTCTCTAATTTCAGCCATCAGAATTCACCATTAGTACAGTTTGACTGACGCTCAGATATTTACATTTTAAGATGGCATTTCACACAGGTCATAAGGTGACCGCTGTCATGTAGGAGTCTAAAGGTGAAGCTTGTGTTGTGGTTTAATTGGGGGTCAAAGCACGGCACATCTTCATTATTAAACACAGGCATGAAGATCTATGGACAGAGCGTTGGCCTATTCATAGTCACTGAACTATGGGTTAAGTGAAGGTTTGACATGTTAGGAGGAAAGAAGGTCTAAAATTACCTCCAAATCCTCCACAGTGTGGTAGAATGCTCCACAGTGTGGTAGACTGCTCCACAGTGTGGTAGAATGCTCTACCGTGTGGTAGAATGCTCTACCGTGTGGTTGAATGCTCCACAGTGTGGTCGAATGCTCCACAGTGTGGTCGAATGCTCCACAGTGTGGTAGAATGCTCCACAGTGTGGCATAAAAGTTATAGTTCTTTTTACATTGGATTTTCAATTACAAGTTCTTTTATTGCTCAAAAGTAGCTGGAAAAAATGTGTTCCTAATGTGTTTAGCGTTTGTTTAGTTCTTGTTTAGTCCTGGTTTACAAGTTGTTTAGACCTGGTTTAGGCAGCTGTTGTGGGATTTTCCTGGTCTGTCACAATCCTTTAATCTAGATCTGGGTTAAACCTGGTTTAGTCTTTAGTTACACCTGGTTTGGTTTATAGGCTACCTGTTTTTATCCTTAGTCCTGGGTTAGACCTGGTTTAGTCCTGGTGGAGACCTGAAGTGTTTCAGTCCTGATTTATTTCTGGTTTAGACCTGGCATAGGGTTGGATAAGTTCTGGTTTAGTCTTTTAGTCCTGGTTAAATCCTGGTTAACTTCTGGTTTAGTCCTGGTTTAGTCATGGTTTTGTCCTGATGTAGTGCTGCTTTAGTACTGCTTTAGTACTGGTTTAGTACTGGTTTAGTGCCACTCTTTTTTGTGTTCCTGGTCTTCACTTCTCAGTAATTGTCAATTTGCTAAACCAGGTCCAAACTAGGTCTATAGTTTGGTCCTGGTTAACCCTCGGATGCTGTCGTCGCCGGACTTTCCAGTACCATAACTCCGCAACCAGTTGTGCTATCATGTAAATTCAAAAGACGTCTCAAAGCAGGCATGGGGCTATTTAAATATTTTACCGTCATTACGGTAATCTGCCTCCATCCCTCGAAGGTAACGAATGAGAGCGCTGCAGTGTTTTTCCCAGTCACTTATTCGATGTGTAAAAGAAAAAATACGGATGGATATGTAAAATAGAGGTAGTTGTGTGAAAAAATGCAGTAAATTCTCATACTATTTTTATGGCTAAAAAAAGAATAAAAGTCTACATGAGCTATACTGGTCTATAGTGTGCTCAGTCCTTAAAGGGTTAGGTCCTTCATGGGTAAGGCCTGGTTTAGACCTGGATCAGTCAGGTTTTTTTTTCTATTTTACTTGTAACAGTAAACCAATCTTGAAAAGCTAAGCACTAGCATAGCCCGTTTTATCCTGTGTGTTATTTATGCTACCTTAGGTTTGCTTAGGTTTGCATAGGCCACATTTCAAAGCCCTCTGCGCGGTGATCCTGTCCTTGAGAGAATAAAACAGTCTCTTAAATGTTGTAGCTGCGGAAATCTTTTTTTTTTTTTTTAAAGCGCAACAATGGAAGAAAAAGAGTAAACGTATGAATGAAACAAGGTCAGAGCTGAGAGAAGACTGGAGTGGCTCATTCAGACTGTTTATAAAAGAACAGCTAACAGGTGAGAGGAGGTGAGCCACTGAATACAATGCTAAAACACTCTTAAAAAATATGGAAAAAATAGAAACAAATTAAAAAATTCACTAAGATTAAAGATGTACTATGTATCTTTGGTAACACACCTTAAATAGCCTTAAAAAGCATGAAAATGTCATGATTTTTAAAATGGATAATATGGGGATTTGGGGCGGGTGCGGAGAGATCCGGGTAGCAGTCGAAGGCGGGGACCTCGACGACCGGATCTCCGGACATGGAGACTAGCTCTGGGGACATGGAATGTCACCTCGCTGGGGGGGAAGGAGCCTGAGCTTGTGCGGGAGGTTGAGCGTTACCGGCTAGATATAGTCGGCCTCACCTCCACGCACAGCTTGGGCTCTGGAACCCATCTACTTGAGAGGGGTTGGACTCTCCATTTCTCTGGTGTTGCCCGCGGGGAGCGGCGGCGAGCTGGTGTGGGCTTGCTCATTGCCCCACAGCTCAGCCACTGCGTGTTGGGGTTCACTCCGGTGAACGAGAGGGTCGCGTCCCTGCGCCTTCGGGTCGGGGACAGGTCTCTCACTGTTGTGTCGGCCTACGGGCCAAACAGCAGTGCAGAGTACCCGGCCTTCTTGGAGTCCCTGGGAGGGGTACTAGACAGTGCACCAACCGGGGACTCCGTTGTTCTCCTGGGGGACTTCAACGCCCATGTGGGTAACGACAGTGACACTTGGAGGGGCGTGATTGGGAGGAACGGCCTCCCCGATCTGAACCCGAGCGGTGTTTTGTTATTGGACTTCTGTGCTAGTCACAGCTTGTCCATAACAAACACCATGTTCGAGCACAAGGGTGTCCATCGGTGCACATGGCACCAGGACACTCTAGGTCGGAGGTCGATGATCGACTTTGTTGTCGTGTCATCTGACCTCCGACCGCGTGTCTTGGACACTCGGGTGAAGAGAGGGGCTGAGCTGTCAACTGATCACCACCTGGTGGTGAGTTGGATCCGCTGGCGGAGGAGGAAGCCGGACAGACCTGGCAGGCCCAAGCGTATTGTGAGGGTCTGCTGGGAACGTCTGGCGGAGCCCTCTGTCAGGGGGGTCTTCAACTCCCGCCTCCGGGAGAGCTTCTCCCTGATCCCGGGGGAGGTTGGAGACATGGACTCCGAGTGGGCCATGTTCTCCACCTCAATTGTTGATGCGGCTGCTCGTAGCTGTGGTCGTAAGGTCTGTGGTGCTTGTCGCGGCGGCAATCCCCGAACCCGGTGGTGGACACCGGAAGTAAGGGATGCCGTCAAGCTGAAGAAGGAGTCCTATCGAGCCTTGTTGGCTCGTGGGACTCCTGAGGCAGCTGATGAGTACCGGCAGGCCAAGCGTGCCGCGGCTCGGGCAGTCACAGAGGCAAAAACTCGGGGTTGGGAGGAGTTCGGGGAGGCCATGGAGGAGGACTATCGGACGGCCTCAAAGAGATTCTGGCAAACCGTCCGACGCCTCAGGAGGGGAAAGCAGTGCTTCACCAACACTGTTTACAGTGCGGGTGGAGAGCTGCTGACCTCGACTGGGGATGTTGTCGGGCGGTGGAAGGAATACTTTGAGGATCTCCTCAATCCCACTGTCACGTCTTCCGAGGAGGAAGCAGAAACTGGGGACCCAGAGGCGGACTCGTCCATCACCCTGGCTGAAGTCACTGAGGTGGTTGGCAAGCTCCTCGGTGGCAAGGCTCCGGGGGTGGATGAGATCCGTCCTGAGTACCTCAAGTCTCTGGATGTTGTGGGACTGTCTTGGCTGACACGTCTCTGCAACATCGCGTGGCGGTCGGGGACAGTACCTGTGGAATGGCAGACCGGGGTGGTGGTCCCTCTGTATAAAAAGGGGGACCGGAGGGTGTGTTCCAATTACAGGGGAATCACACTCCTCAGCCTTCCCGGTAAGGTCTATTCCAGGGTGCTGGAGAGGAGAATCCGACCGATAGTCGAACCTCGGATTCAGGAGGAGCAGTGTGGTTTTCGTCCTGGTCGTGGAACACTGGCTCATGGGAGTATGCCCAACCAGTCCACATGTGTTTTGTGGATCTGGAGAAGGCATTCGACCGTGTCCCTCGTGGTGTCCTTTGGGGGGTGCTCTGGGAGTATGGGGTCCGGGGCTCTTTGCTAATGACTGTCCGGTCCCTGTATGACCGGAGCAGGAGCTGTGTTCGCATTGCCGGCAGTAAGTCAGACCTGTTCCCAGTGCATGTTGGACTCCGCCAGGGCTGCCCTTTGTCACCGGTTCTGTTCATTATATTTATGGACAGAATTTCTAGGCGCAGTCAGGGGCCGGAGGGGGCCTGGTTTGGGAACCACAGGATTTCATCTCTGCTGTTTGCAGATGATGTTGTCCTGATGGCTTCTTCGAGCCAGGACCTGCAGCAGGCACTGGGGCGGTTTGCAGCCGAGTGTGAAGCGGCTGGGATGAGAATCAGCTCCTCCAAATCCGAGGCCATGGTTCTCGACCGGAAAAAGGTGGTTTGCTCTCTCCGGGTGGGTGGTGAGTCTCTGCCCCAAGTGGAGGAGTTCAAGTATCTCGGGGTCTTGTTCACGAGTGAGGGAAGGATGGAGCGTGAGATTGACAGGCGGATCGGTGCAGCGTCTGCAGTGATGCGGTCGCTGTATCGGTCCGTTGTGGTAAAGAAGGAGCTGAGCCGGAAGGCAAAGCTCTCGATTTACCGGTCAATCTACGTTCCTACCCTCACCTATGGTCATGAGCTTTGGGTAATGACCGAAAGGACAAGATCGCGGATACAAGCGGCTGAAATGGGCTTCCTCCGCAGAGTGGCCGGGCGCACCCTTAGGGATAGGGTGAGGAGCTCGGTCACACGGGAGGAGCTCGGAGTAGAGCCGCTGCTCCTACACGTTGAGAGGAACCAGCTGAGGTGGCTCGGGCATCTGCTCAGGATGCCTCCTGGACGCCTCCCTAGGGAGGTGTTCTGGGCATGTCCCACCGGGAGGAGGCCCCGGGGAAGACCCAGGACACGCTGGAGGGACTATGTCTCTTGGCTGGCCTGGGAACGCCTTGGGGTCCCACCGGAGGAGCTGGAGGACGTGTCCGGGGTGAGGGAAGTCTGGGAGTCCCTGCTTAGACTGCTGCCCCCGCGACCCGGCCCCGGATAAGCGGAAGAAAATGGATGGATGGATGGATGGAATATGGGGATTTTTTTATTTTACATTTTTGCGCTAAAATTAAAGGTGTATTACATAACTTTATAATGATAGCAATAGTTCATTTGCATTGCACATTTCAAGCTCTATTTTCTTTCTTGAGTCTAGTGTACTGAACCTCAGAATGTGCTGTAACTATTGTTTTCCATCACTGTGCTGAACAAACACTATTTGACCAATTGCTATGTTGGACTTGTCAAAATGTAGCAAAAATATCTTTTTTTATTGTTTTGACTGAGAGCAAAACGTGGCACTGAATTTTCTCTGGGGTCAATTGAATAATTTGTCCGTTCTCCTTTAACACCCTTAAAAGCCCAAACACACTGCACACGTCAGCATTTACATGCATAACCTCGCCAAACCATGTCGGTGCTGTGGCTGTAAGTCTTATAAAGTGTTAACATATTGAGTAACATACACGTTTAATAGGCTAGTTAGTAGCATTAGTACTAGTTAGCTTGCATCAAATTCAACCATATAGTGTATGACTTGAGCAGTGAATTGAATTGTAGCTCAAACTTTTATTAATTAGTAAATGAGTAAGACTCTTTAAAGTTTAACTCCTAATAAAAAAATGTCTGTAGAAAATAATGCATTTGTTGCCAATTAAGACACGCTTAACCATGTCGTTATGTCCAGTAACAACAACTTCTCTCATAAATTGTCACAAAATTAAATTATCTTAATTGCTGTCATCATTAGCTAATTAATATTACTGTAGTCATTTGTGATGGCACATGCAGCTTAATTAGCTTTAGTAATATTGACAAAACATTTCGGTGCTGTCTAACTGTCAGACTGCACATGTGTGGACCTGGTTTATGGTTCATATCGCTGTGATCAATGGGAACAAAAACTGACACAAAGTTTAATGTCTTCTCAGTTTAAATAAACAAAAGTCAAATTATTTTTTCACAATATCTTCAGAAAGTGGAGCCATTATTCTGCTCCAAAGACGTGAGTGTCGTCAAAGGACTTTAAGCCATAAGATAAATATGACGAGTTTGTGGAGCCAAGCTTCAACATTTGCGAATCAGAAATTTGGGGCCCTGTCCTCCAACTGAAATTATGTCTTAAAGAGGGGGTATTTTACTTCTATAGGGTATTAACTGTAACACATAACATATTTAGATCACAATGTTTCCTTATTGTTTTGAAAATGTTATATTCACCCAAAACAATGTATTAACGTGTTTTTTTTTTGTTTTTGATGGTCTGAGTCAAAAGTCACTCCCCTTCACAATACAATCACCTGCATCCCACTACTGGAACTACTAATGGGGTTTTTGATGAGGGAACGTTATAACATGGTAGAAAGCTTCAGAAAGTCAATTTTGCATAATACCCCGTCTTTCTTTAATCTAATGCTAGAACGTGAACGCAAACTATTCCACATAATCTTACAATATGTTTCCTTATATGTTTATATATTTGTTTATTGACAGGAGTCGATCCGTCTCCGGCTCTGCTCATTAAACGAGCGCACACAGAACGAGTCACACTGCAGCTGCTACTTTCTGTCTCTAATGTTGTGTTTGTCCACATAAATCACATTGATGATGTTTTAATGCAACTTCCTACGGCTCTCCCTCTCTTCCCCTGTGTCTCCTCCTCTTTCTCTCTCTCCTTCTGTGTCTCCTTATCTCTTTCTCCCTCTCTTCCAGTTTGTCTCCTCCTCCTCTTTCTCTCTCTCCCTCTGTCTCCTTCTCTTCTTTCTCCCTCTCTTCCCCTGTGTCTCCTCCTCTTTTTCTCTCTCCTCCTCTGTGTCTGCTTCTCTTATTTCTTATTCTGTTCCGCTGTCTCCACCTCTTCTTTTTCTTTCTCCCTCTGTGTCTCCTTCTCTTCTTTCTCCCTCTCTACCCCTGTGTCTCTTCCTCTTCTTTCTCCCTATGTGTCTCCTTTTCTTCTTTCTCCTTCTCTTCCCGTGTCTCTTCTTCTTTCTCTCTCTCCCTCTGTCTCCTTCTCTTCCCCTGTGTCTTCCCCTCTCCTTTTTCTCTCCCTTTCCCTCTGTGTCTCCTCCTCTACTTTCTCTCTATCTCCTCCCCTCTCTCTCTCTGTCTCCTCTTCTTTCTCTCTGTTTCCTCCTCTTTTTTCTCTATCTCTTCATCCCTCTTTTCCTCCCTGCTCCCCTCTGTTTCTCTCTATCTCTCTCACCCTTCTCTGTCTTTCTCTCTCCCTCTCTTTCTTTAACTCTTATCCTCTCTCTATCTCTCCATCTCTCTTTCTTGCCTCCTCCCTCTCTTCTCAGTTCATAAATAATGACTCACATCATTAAGTAAACATGCCCTGAGCCTGTCCCGTTGATAGATGGGTATTCTCCGTCACTCCTGGGGCTTTGGGGGAGGTAACGGGGGTATAAAGACGGGTGTGTGGGGGGTGCCCGGAGGCAAAGAGGAGGCCCTCTATAGACCAATGCCCACAGCTGGACTAAAGAATACATTAGCTTTAGAAGACTGGACTGTGTGAACAATAGTGACCTTAAAGGGCCCATATTACAGTTTTAAAGGGCCCATGTTACACTGTTTTAAAGGGCCCATGTTATACCGTTTTAAAGGACCCATGCTACACTGTTTTTAAAGGGCCCATGCTACACTGTTTTTAAAGGGCCCATGCTACACCATTTTAAAGGGCTCAGGTTAAATAGTTTTAAAGGGCCCATATTACACTATTCTCTGATCTCTGATGTAATGTGGTTTCCTCGTCACAAACAGACCTGGAGTTGTGTTTTGTTTCATTCACACATGTTTAACACACAAACCCTGCAGATTTAGACCGAGTTACGCTCTCAAACTTAAAACACTCTGTTCCACCTTGTGATGATATGTGGTGATACAGGAAGTCCTCCACTGTGTTTTTAAACCCCACAAACCTTCACTAGAATCTTTTGAAAAAATTTTTAATCATGGTTAAAATGTTTAGGCTTTTTATTTTAAATGCAGTACTGATAGTTCTGCAATGTGGTATCTATTTTTGATACTAGTTTTATTATCAGTTATTATCTGGGTATTAATTATCATATGATGAATTATATATTGGTGGTATTTTTCTAGATATATTGCGTTAAAGATACATTAAGTAACTTTCTATTTCCATGAAATCATGCAGGTGACATGCCACCTCTAGAAAGTTAAAACCATACTCTGAAACATTCTCCATGCTGTGGAATATTCTATCCAAAGGAACAACATAAGAGTCAGGTTTGTGGAGCCTGCTCACAGTGAGGACATGTTCACTATTGTAGTCTATTTTCTGTTAAAAAGTTACATACTATGACTTTAAATAATGCATTTCAGGGTATTGAGTTGTTCACATTATTTTTTGTGTCACGTACAATAAGATCAATTGTAGATTTGATATTTTTGTAGAAACAAAAGCAGCAGTACAAAATAACTAACAGCATATACTTGAATGCACTGTCACATGAAGAATGATAAAGAAAGACAGAAAACCCTCCAAAAACATGAGGCAGATATGAGAGTTTGACGTGGTTCAAATGTCCACTCTCTCACATGTTCTGAAGTCTGTTTATGCTGTGCTTCTGTTGACTGGGGGTTTCCATGGTTACTGGCACTGTTTTTGTTTAGAATTCAAGATCAAGAAGGAAAGAACCTTTGGAAACAGGTGTTTTTATTGAAAAAAAATGATTCTTTCTGGATGCATTCTAGACAGATAGCTTTAATGGAACATTCATGGTAAAGAAGCCAGAAAAGTTACATAGTACAGCTTGAAAAACACCCAAGCTGATCACTGAGGATTAGAAATGACTTGATTTTGATTTGATTTTAAATTGGATTTATTGCAAAGCCAAATGGTTATCTAATTTATGAAGAAGTCATTACTCTTGAGTTTTTCAACCTTCAGAACTTTAGATCACGGTTTTCCGGTTTTCCATAACTCCAAACATCACATGTTACAAAGTGAGAATCATGAACGTGAATCCACATCTGGTGATATCATAAAGCTCTGACAAACCACATGAGCACATGTAGAGCAGGTAATGAGTTTTGCAGAGATGGGAGCAGAGATGGGAGCAGAGAGAGGGGGAAAGACGGGAGTATAGAGAGGAGCAGGGAGCAGAGACAAGAGCATAGAGAGGAGCAGGGAGAAGAGACAGGAGCAGAGACGGGAGCATAGAGAGAAGCAGAGACGGGAGCAGAGACATGGGCAGACGCAGGAGCAGGGAGCAGAGATGGGAGCAGAGACGGGCAGAGATGGGAGCAGAGACGAGAGAATATAGAGGAGCAGGGACAGGAGCAGAGAGAGGAGCAGTGATGGGCGTAGAGACAGGAGCATAGAGGGGAGCAGAGATGGGAGCATAGAGAGGAGCAGTGATGGGTGTAGAGACAGGAGGATAGAGGGGAGCAGAGATGGGAGCATAGAGAGGAGCAGTGACGGGCGTAGAGACAGGAGCATAGAGAGGAGCAGGGAGCAGTGACGGGCATAGAGACAGGAGCATAGAGGGGAGCACTGAAGGGCGTAGAGACAGGAGCATAGACGGGAGCAGTGACGGGCGTAGAGACAGGAGCATAGAGGGGAACAGTGACGGGCGTAGAGACAGGAGCATAGACGGGAGCAGTGACGGGCGTAGAGACAGGAGCATAGAGGGGAGCAGTGAAGGGCGTAGAGACAGATCCTGATTTTCTCTGGATGTCTCTAAACCACACATGACACTGGACGATGGGAAAGTTGCCATTTAAAGTGCCATGTGGTAAAATCATTGGATCTTATATTATCATGAATGTGTCAGTTTGTACAGGACTGTGGGAAAGTTAAATATCTAATATGTAATCTTACTTTCTGCTTTTCTCCATGGAGATTTTACTGCTGTGCTACTGATGTCCCACACTAGGGCATTAAACATAAATTTTGCATTCATGTGATTATGTAGTGTTTCTGTTGCTAAAACATCTCTCCATAGATATGATTTGCAACTTGGCATTACCTGCTTGTCTCCATGTAGATAGCTAAGTTTACAGCTATAATGTGGAACTTTTCAGACTTTTTCATTTGCTAATTGTGGTCACTAAAGCCACAGTGTGTAACATTTTATCCAAAATATCTTTTCCATGTTATTTTGGTTGCATTTATTGCACAGAAAAACATATAAAAAAATGCATTCTTACTTTGAGCAGGCTTGCTTCTCCACAAACCTGACCTTATTTGGCCTGGAGGAAGGCTTCTTCTTGCTTGTCACAATGTAAATGTTGTATTGAGTATTGAGTGTGTTCCTTAGTATGAAAATGGAGTTTGAAATGTTCATATCGTAACACTACTTCCTGTAGCCTCATCGTTATTCTATTTTCGTTATTCTACCTTTTTTAAACCATAGCCTTTTAAATAATCTGTGCTGAAATGGCCCCATCTCGTCCTGTCAGATTGTGAATACTTTCCCATTAGATGGAGCAGATGAGTTGAAGTACATCTCGTCGTCTCTTCTCTCTAAAGCTCGTAATTACGGGACTCACTGACAGAATCGTGCTCTCGTTTTTTACAAATGAAGCTGTTTTTCTAGCACAGAGCCAGATGATGGAACAGACTAGATTTCACCAGCCTCTGCAGCTGTCCCTTTCATCGCCAGCTCACCGGAAATGGTTTTGTGGGAATTTGCAATGCTTATATACTGTACAATACAAAGCAATGCAAAAAGAGGAAAAAGAAGAATTTAGGACTTTAAGTCAGACCTATTCTGCAAAATGGACATTTTAGAGCTTTTAATCATGTTATAGTTCTCATTTATTCTCTGAAGTTGTTTTTAGAGTGATTCATGCATGTTTGAGCAATATTTATTCTCCTGTATTCAAGACGACATTGCTCAGATCTACCCCCGTTTTCACCTCCATCAGTGCACGCCCAGTGTGACGCATGCGCCCACTGAGACGTACTCGCCTGCTGTGACATGCACACACTTCCTTCTCCACTTTTATTTTCTTAATCGATGATACTATTAAGAAAATAAAACTGGTATTGGTATTTAAAAAAAAAAAAAACAATGGTCAGAATTTTCTGCATGTATTTAATGGTCATGTACCTGAATTTTCCCCAGGTATCTGTGTCTTACCCCATTAAAGATATATTGTGTAAGTAGCTTTTGAGGTCAAAATAAGTCTGTTGCATTTAATTAGCATTTTATTTTCCAAGAATCAGGAAGTATGTGTTAGCATGCTGATTGTTGTTAGCTTTATCATGACAGCAAAACGCCGCTCTTGTCTCTGAGAGTTGTGAAAAGTGCACCTTTTAAGTAATCCTCTTTGAGAGCTAAATGCCCCTGTGTGTCAGATGCCCTCCCTGTGTCTCCATTGGGTCTTATTCTGTGTAAAATCAGAATCAGAATCCTTTTATTGCCATCGTTTGTGAACCTAGTTCACAAACTAGGAACTTATTTTGGTGATAAAGTGCAACATAAAGCATAAAACACACTGAATAAATACAAATACAAATAAGGACATGCACGAAGTAAAAAAAAGATATGCTTAAAAATCAAATCAAATACTTAAAGGTAGAAAATATATACAACAACAGCATCAGAACAACAAACATGACTTATTAAAGTGACCGGTGTTATAAAGTGTCTAGTTTTGTGCAAATATTATAAAGTGTTCATGAGACAAACGGCAGAGGGAAAGAAACTGTTCTTATGATGAGAGGTTCTGGTCCCAATGGACCGTAGCCTCCTGCCAGAGGGAAGTGGCTCAAATAGTCCAGGGTGAGAGGTGTCAGCTGCTATACGGCCTGCTCGCCCCCGAGTCCTGGAGACATACAGGTCCTGTATAGATGGAAGGCTGCAGCCAATCACCTTCTCAGCAGAGCGCACAATGCGCTGCAGTCTCTGTCTGTCCCTGGCAGTGGCCCCAACGAACCACACAGTGATGGAGGAGGTGAGGATGGACTCAATGATGGCCGTGCAAAACTGCACCATCATCTGGACCGGCAGCTTGCGTTTCACCAGCTGCCGCAGGTGGAACATCCTGTGATGGGCTTTCTTGATGAGGGAGCTGATGGTCGGCTCCCACTTGAGATCCTGGGTGATGCAGGTGCCCAGGAAGCGGAAAGAGTCCACAGTGGTGATGGGGGAGTCCGTCAGGGTGAGGGAGGCAGGGGGGCTGTGACTTTCCTGAAGTCCACCATCATCTCCACTGTCTTCTGGGTGTTAAGCTCCAGGTTGTTGCTGCTGCACCAGGACACCAGCCGGTTCACCTCCCTCCTGTAGGCATTATGACGTCATATTGTCTGTGTACTCATCCAAACTGTCTGTGGCCTTGAACACATCCCAGTCTGTAGTGTCCAAACACGTGCGAAGCTCCTCCACAGCCTCACTGGTCCACTTCTTAGAAGTCCTCACAGCAGGTTTGGAGAGTTTCAGCCGTTGTTTGTAAGCAGGGATGAGGTGAACCATGATGTGATCAGAGAATCCTAGAGCAGCGCGGGGCACGGCTCTGTAGGCTCCACTGACCGTAAAGCTGCTAACCCTGGAGTTTAGACCTCTACAAACATATTCTGAAGTGCAAGGGATTCTTGGATTAGTTTCAAGTTCAGATTTAAATTTTCTCTCAAATGTTGATGTTTTTGGGAACAGCATAGACCTCTGCCAAGGCGTTAGTCAAATATCAGAATCAGAATCAGAAGACTTTTATTGCCATAGTCTGTGAACACAGTTCACAAACTAGGAACTTGATTCGGTGAAAAAGTGCAACATAAACACACTGAATAAATACAAATACAAATAAGGGCATGCACAAAGTTAAAAAGATATGCTTAAAAAAATCTAATGAAATACTTAAAGGGAGAAAATATGTACAACAGTATGTAACAATAGTAACAATATGAGTTTTGTATTGCATCACAACCTCCTATAATCCTTTTAGTAATGCGAAATTGTAGCTGTCTGTAGTTAATGTGCAGATGTTGTGGTGTGTCAGATGCCCTCCCAGATGTTGTGGTGTGGTTGGATACACACAGTGGGAGAATGGAGCCTGACAGAAATGATCAGGGAAAACAATTTGGAGATTTATCGGTGCTTTCCAGTTTGCAGTGTGCATAATTCTCCTCCTGTATTTTGTCTATTCCTTCTTTTTCTCCCTCTCTCCTTTCCTTTCCCTATATCCTTCCCTCTCTCCATACTTCCTCCCTCCTCTCTGTCCCTCTCTTCTCTATTCCTTCCTCCTCTTGCTCCCTCTCTCCTTCTCATCTCCCTCCTTTCTCCTCTGTCCTTTCTCTCCCTCCTTTCCCACCTCTCTTCTCCCTCCCTCTCAATCCCTCTTCACCCCCTCCTATCTCTCTCCCTCCTTTTACTCCTCTCCCTCCTTCCTTCCTTCCCTCCTTCCTTCCTCCCTCCCTCCCTCCCTCCTCCCTCTTTCACCCACTCCTCCCTCTACCTCCTTCTATCTGTTTTCTGTATCACTTTCTCCATCCCTCGCTCTCCTCTTCCTCCCCCCCTCTCCTCTCTGTATCCTCCTCCAAGCCTCATTAAACCAGAGTCTCAGATGGTGTTGGCAGAAACACAGAAAAACTTCAGACCAGCCTTTGACCAGTGCAGCCAAATCCCAGATTTAGCCTTCACACACAAACTGATAACACTGGAGAGAGGCAACGAGGAGACAAGAGAGAGGAGGACAAGGAGAGGGATAGAAAAAGAGAGACAGGAGGGAGGGAGGAGACGAGAGAGAGGAGGAGGAGAGGGATAGAGAAAGAGAGAGAGAAGGGGGGTAGAGGAGACAAGAGAGAGGAGGAGTAGAGGGATAGAGAGAGAGGTGGGGGGAGAAGACAAGAAAGGAGGAGGAGAGGGAAAGAGAGGAGGGAGGGAGGGAGGAGGAGGAGAGGGATAGAGACAGAGGAGAGAGGGAATGAGGAGATGAGAGGAGGAGGAGAGGGATAGAGAGAGAGAGGTGGGAGGGAGGAGACAAGAGAGAGGAGGAGTAAAGAGAGAGAGAAGAGGTAGGGAGGAGACGAGAGAGGAGGAGAGGGATAGAAATAGAGAGAGGCAAGAGGGAGAGAGGAGGCAAGAGAGAGGAGGAGAGGGATGGAGAGTGAAGGAGGGAGTGAGAAGACAAGAGAGAGCGAGGAGGGAGAGAGGAGATAAGAGAGAGGTAGAGGAGAGGGATTGAGAGAGAGGAAGAGGAGAGGGATTGAGAGAGAGGCGGGAGGGAGGAGACGAGAGGAGGAGAGGGATAGAGAGCTGGGAGGGAGTGAGGAGATCAGAGAGAGGAGGAGAGGGAGGGATAGAGAGAGATAGAGGCGTGAGAGAGGAGACGAGAGAGGAGGAGGGGCATAGAGAGAGAAAGTGAGGAGGGAGGGAGGAGACAAGTGAGAGGAGGAGAGGGATAGAGAGAGATGAGGGAGGGGTGGGGGACAAAAACAGAGGGGGAGAGGCAAGGGATAGAAAGGAGGAAGAATGGGAGAAAGGAGCGGGGAGATGGAGTGCAGAGAAAAGGAGTAACAGGTAGGAGGAAGAGAGGTGGAGAGAAGAGGGTGGAATCAGGGGTGGGAGTGAGGGAGAGAAAGATCAAAGATGGAGAGAGAACTGACAGAAAGAGGAGGGTTAGAGAGGGAGGGAAAAGAGAGAAAGACCAAGAGTATGGAGGAAGAGAGAGAGGAGGATAGAAAAGAAGAGGAGAGAGACGGAGGGAGAGACAGAGGGTGAGTGCGTGGGAGAGAGTGTGTGTGGGAAAATAGAAAGAATATCTGTTATGTACACATGTAAAAGTTTGTCTTTGCGAAGATTTCAAACTTGTCAAACTTTGAAAATTACGTCACAGGAGTTTAGTTCCACAAATGTTTATTCTTCTGTTTTCTCTGTTTATTTAATGCAACTGTTTTCTTCCAATTTTCTAGTCAGATTTTTATTCATGCCATTCACTCTCTCTTGTCCTTGGAAAGGTGCCCAAACACAGGTAGAACATGCAAAAAGCTGCCACAAACCTGGAGTTGTTTTGTTTCATTCACACATGTTTAACACACCCTGCATATTTACACTGAGGTCTTCTCTCACACAGAAACCGATCACCTTGTGATGTCATCAAATGGTTGTACAGGTAGTGCTCCATTGTGTTTTTAAACTCCATACACCATAAAATCATTTGGATGATTTTAGTCCTGGAATTGCTGATCTCTGCTGAGCTAAAGGTAAAAGGAGCTGTAAACTTGAAAACTGCCACTTCATGACATCACAAGGTGGAATGGAGCATTTTCACCTTTAGAGACTAATAATAAAAGACTGCTCAAACCTGTGTGAATGAAACAAAACACAACTCCAGGTATGTTTTTTGATGAAGTAATAAACTTTCTAACATTTCATGTCATGTGTAACCCTTTAGTCATCCAGGTCTGATCCATAGTAAAAGTCAAAAGTAAAATCTTTCAACTGGACAAAAAATTGTAGGAGTGAAGACATTTTGCTGCTCATTCAAGCCGCTTCTTCAGACCCCTTCAGATTACTGCTGGACACGGCCTTATATCCATCTGAAGAGAGGAGTTAACTACACTGAAACTGAAAACAGCTATTGTTTGTAGGCTAGGACATTCTCACATGGCTTAAAGCTCACACGGGTCCATTTTGTATAATCTAGCCTATGTTAAATGCCTACTATTACCACAAAGAAAGTTGAATGTCCCTTATCCTCCAATACCTACCCAGGCAGAGTTAGAACATGCAAAACTACTACTAACAAATAAAGATTAGAAACCCACATAGACAGAGGTAGAATGTGCAAAAGCGAACCACACTTCTATAAATTACAGCTTAGTTATTCTTCCAACTACCAATCAATTCTTACATATTTTGTAGCTTTTTCTATTGTGTAATCGTGTGTTATAGCTTCGGACATTACAACATCATTAAATTTTAAAGTTTTTTGCCCTTGGGTGCACTGAACGCCCACGCACCAACAAAACTAGCTTGTTAACAGCTAACCATTGTGCCAAATGTACTGGGGTGAATCAAAAGGTTATCTTAGCTAACCTTAACCCTAACCTAGGCTATGCTAGCAAGAGGCCAACCCACAGCTAATTGGCAGCATAGTTAGGCATTGTTTGGGCCTGAACTTGTGACCTGACCAAAGTGGCCGCCTGTACATTTGCATAAAGTGTGTGTAGGCAGCACGTGGCTGAGTGGCAACACTCATGCCTCACAGCAAGGTTTGGTTCAATCCCCGGGTCGCCCAGGCCTTTTTGTGTGGAGTTTTGCATGTTTCTTCCCGTGTCTGGATGGGTTTCCTCCGGGTACTCCGGTTTCCCCCATCAACCAAAACATGAACGCAATTCGAGACAACTGTTGTTGTGATTTTGGGTGTTACAAAAATAAAATGAATTGAATTGAATTGAATAGAGATAAATCTAGAGTTCAGATACAGGTGGAAGCTAGCAGGTATTAGCAAAGCTCTTGTAAACTCTTGAAGTAAATGGGAAAATATGGGCATGTCAATATTCGTTCTAGAGTTACATTGTTGAGTTAGAAATGATCTAATTTACCAGAATATAAAAAATAAATTAACAATAATTTGAGAAAACACAGCTTAATCCAATCATTATATTGTGTTTTCTCGACTATACGTTGCTCCGGAGTATAAGTCCTACCAGCGAAAATATGCATAATAATGAAGAAAAAAAACATGTAAGTCACACTTGACTATAAGTCTCAGATTTTGGGGAAATTTATTTTACAAAATCAGACACATTTTATCTGTAAAGGCAAGTTATAATGATAACATAAAATAGAGAACAACAGGCTGAATAGCAGTACAGCACGCAACGTAACACATAGGCAATGAACTGAACATCTTTCTGGTATATTTACGTAAGATATTAACAGTATGCTGGGTTGTCCACAAATATGAGAGACATGAGAGTTCATTTCACTGATGTTTACTGTGGTTTCACTTCTTCATCACAGCATAGAAAAATCATAAGCTTTGCACAACATAAGCTCTGGCTGGTATACATGCCACTTTGGCCTGCTGGCAAAGAAGCCGATGAACCCAAAACTTTATATTTTACTTTTCAATTGTTTCTTAAATAGTGCTCAGTCGGGTAAGACTTCACATTAGCATGAAAGGCTGAACCAGAAAACAGGAAGTCATTTTCACCACCTTAAACTAGACTTATGACAAACTAAACATTTACAATATTGTCCCAAGTGAAAAATGATCACCTTTATGGTCTTATAAATGAAGGGGACATAAATAAGGGGAAATTAAGTATGAAATGTATAAAAGAAAATGAGTCAATTTTCTTACAAACACACCAGTGCCATCTATTAGTCAAACAAGTGAACTGTGACATATATAATCAACCATTACATAACACATATTTATAGCTACGTGAAGCATAGACAGTGAACTGAGTACGTGTCTGGTATGTTAATGTAAGATATTAACAGTTATTCCGATAAATAAAGCATAAAATCAAGCTAACAAGTTTACTCTCGATCTCACTCAAATCACTAAATCCATTGAATTCTTCATCCTCTGTGTCCCCTCTGAACAACTCATCTGCTCCGGAAGTAGATGAAGCGCCGCTTCTGCGTGGCTGTAATACTGGCACACAAGCCTAGAGTGCACTCGCACATGTTGTCAGTGTGACAGTAAGGAAGATGTGAAATTATACTCTTTAGTAATTTCACATATAAGTCGAATCTGAGTATAAGTCACACCTCCAGCCAAACTATGAAAAAAAGTGTGACTTATAGTCAAGAAAATATGCTAATTAGATCATATTCTATATCTAGTATAAGGTGGAACATTGCAGAAAAAAGCAAAATCTCTCCATGCAGACAAGCAGGTGGTTCCATTAGAACAGCTCCATAGAATTAATACAAGCATTTAAAGTGTGGAGATGCAAGTGCCATAAATGCATCCATCATCTGTGTTGGGAAGTAACTAAATACATGTACTGAAAATACGTGTTCTAAATACTCATTTTGAGTAACTGTATTCCGGTACAGTTATTTTTTACATATGGCAATATTCAGAATAGTTATTTTCCTAAAATCAAAGGAATATATTTCAGTACTTGATCACACAATATTGACTTTAACTGCACAGTATTAGTGATAAAAAAAAGAAAATTTGTGAGTTTTGTGAGTCTCTAATTAGACATAGATTAATGCCTAACAAATAGTGCAACAAAACTAAACCTGTTTATAATCGCCATGTTGTTTTTTTTTTCTATAATTTTCTTAGTATTCAGTACACAGTACACTGATTGACCCATGTGACAGAACACGTTACAAAACACATTTTAATTCAGGTATTCAGTATTCTGTAGCTAAATACACTTTCAAACTATTCTTCCCATCACTGTTCATACTGAACAACATGCTTGTTGTTTGTTTCGCATACTGCAGCATTGAGATACTATTTTTAATGTAGTAATCCACCTAGGCCAAGTTCTACTGAATGCAGTGTGTTTTGTTTCCAGACGTGTATGTAATCACTTGTTCAAACCTGTTCCATATGTTAGCCTGTTAGCCTGTTAGCGGTTAGCGTGTGTGGTCGCTGGTGGTTGTTTATGCTCTGCGGGGCTTGTGTCCTGGTTCCCTGCTCCCGATTTGTGTTAGCTTGCCCTCCTGCTGATCACTGAAATAACATCCTTTTCCCTCTGAGCTAGCAAGTGCAAGCTAGCCAGGAAACTACAGCAAACTCCAAAAATATTGTCTCGTTTATGTGATAGAAAGAGACAGGAGAATGGAAAATATCTCAACATTGATTTAATATGATGTCCTCTTTGAGAGCTAAATTTCCCTGTGTGTCAGATGCCCTCCCTGTGTCCCCATGGGGTCTTATTCTGTGTAAAAGCTGCTTACCCTGGAGTTTAGACCTCCACAAACATGTTCTGAAATGTATGGGATTCTTAGATTAGATTAGCAGTTTAGATTTCAGTCTTCTCTGTAATGTCAATGCTTCTGGATGGGTTTAAAGGTACAGTGTGTTTCTGGAGGTGGCACATCACCGGCATGATTCCATGGAAATAGAAAGTTAAAACCATACTTTGGAACATTCTCCATCGAAACCAGGCCAAGTAAGGATCAGGTTTATGGAGAAGCTCTCTCACAGTAGGGATGCATGTTTTCTATATTTTTCAGTGTAATTAAAAACAAACTCTTTTATCAGTCCTTTTTGTTAGCTAAAAGTTATGTAGTGTGGCTTTAAAATGTGCTTTGTGAACTGAATCTGGATTTATTTAACTATACTGTATCAAAGTAGTGCATCCCTGCCATTTCCCTGAGACCTCAACATGTAAGTTAATGTCTGTTTAGTAATAGATTTGTGCACAAAGGGGGGGGGGGACTTTGATGAGTCATTTTTCAGCTCCAGTTTTTCAAAATCCTGTAGAAAAAAATGGGAGGTTGAGCAAATCAGGTACTTTAATAGTTTGACACAACTTCTGCCAAATAATCAGCATGCTAGCAGTAAACAGGGCTGCATATGGGCTTTCACTTTCACCTTGAACGCTTTCAGAACTTTTACAACTAGTCTCAAATGCAAGATATGAGATTACTCAGACATGCAAGAATGTTCCACAGTATGGCATTAAATGTATCGATCTCCAAGTTACAGGTTGGATCATAACAGAATAGTAACAGTAACAGAATAAATACAAGATAGATAAGTTTGATGCCATACTGCATAACATTCCAGGCAAAGCAATAAAATCTCTATGGAGACAAGAAAAGTTACAAAGCGTATCTTTAAGTATATACTATGAACAACTTCTGGGTTAGTCCTGGTTTAGTCTCTCCATGTAGTTAGCCCTTATTTAGGCCTGGTTTCACATTACAATCAAAGCAATAACATCTCCATGGAGACAAGAAAAAAGTAACATAGTATATCTTTAAGTATATACTATGAGCAAGTTCTGGTTTAGTCCTATTTTGATCCTGGTTCAGTTCTGGTTTAGTCCTTGCATGTGATAAGCCTTGTTTTAGTCCTGGTTTAACATTTCAGGCAAAGTAGTAACACCTCCATGGAGACCAGAAAAGTTACACAGTGTGCCTTTTTGTATATAGTATGATTTAGTCCCTGTTTTGTCCTGGTTTGACGTAGTGCACCTTTAAACCTATATGTATAAGCCTATAAGTGCAAGCTCTAGTTTAGTCCCGGTTTAGACTTGGTTTAATCCTATTCGATTCTGGTTTAGTCCTGGTTTAGACTTTGTTTAATCCTGTTCAGTTTTGGTTTAGTCCTGGTTTAGACCCTCCCTGTTTAGGGTGTGTTTACACTGACTAGACCAGGACTAAACCAGGACTAGAATAGAACCTAACCAAGTCTACCATCAGGGCTAAGCCAAGGGGCTGAGCTCACCAGGACCAAACTAAGTGTGAATGCACCTTTAGTCTTGGTTTTAGTCCTGGTTTAGTTCTAATTTAGTTCTAATTTAGTCCTGTTTTTCTTTTCTTTTCTTTTTGATTCCCAATACGAAACATCACCATTTTGACCTGTGTAACCTTGTCATCTGAAGTCCACTATTATACTGGAGACTTCTTTGAAACATTTGAGAGGAGAGCGAATGATCCAGGGCACAGACATGCTTTTTTCTGTTCGCCTCTGGGCTTGCTAACGCTACAAAACCAGTCCCCTTAGGCTTAAGCTAGCAGAGAGGGGAGGAGGCTAGCTAGAGGCGCGGATAGCATCGCAATGGAACGACTTAAAACAAGCAAAGGCGAGCCTGGGGGACCAAATCTGAGGCAAGGACAGAGGGAGCGGAGGAGAGGGTCCGTGGGTAGAATTGATCATTGCGACTTTGCGAAGTGAACAAGAAAAAGGTGACTACGTGAGTGTGAAATGTTAGATAGGAAAAGGGGAGGGGGCAGATGGAGGAGCTTGTAGCTAAATGTCCCAGGAGGAGGGCGGACATGATGGCTGGATGGAATGAGATAAAAAAAGTGAATCAAACTAAGATGAGGTATAAACAAAAAATGATGTTTTCTGATATGCCATGTAGAAGGTTATGTAAAGTCATGTTAAAGGCCCTATTCCCATGTATTTGTCCCAGTACAGACATAATGTAGAAACAGCTCCTGAGGTCAAAATATCTCCTCTGTGTACTGTCTGCGATACAGTAATAATAATGTGTTTTCTTCTCAGAAAGTCAGGAAGTGTGCGTTAGCATGCTAGTTGTTACCATTACCATAATGGCAACACGTCAACTTTTTTGGTCCGTGTAGTCCTTGATTAGTCCAGGTTTATAGCAGTGTTAGTCTTTCCTTTTGTAGTCCTGGTTTGGTTCTTGTTTACTCTGGATTAAGTTCCAGTTTTTATCATATATTTAGTTCTAGTTCAGTACTAGTGTAGTCAGCTTTTGCCTTGGTTTTGTTTAGTTTTAGTCCAGTTTTAACCCTCATGTAGCCCTGCATTAGTTCTGCTTTAGTTAAGTTTTAGTCCTGGTTTGGTCCTTGGTCAGTCCAACGTCTGTTCTCATTAAGATCTTTAGTCTTGCCCTGGTTTAACCCTTGTATATCATGTAAAAAGTTAAATTTTTAGTCAGCAATTCTAGTACTTTCTGTATCATGTATTTTAGTAACTTTTGCTTGTGTGGTTTTCAGGCTAATCTCAGCATGACCGTAGAAACAACATAGAAACAGAGCTAGACTTTGAAGTTGTGCTGCGGTCAGTGAATTTATGTGATTGTGGCGTGTTACCTCATAAACGTCAACTGTAAAATGTGAGTCTGAGAGAGCTGCAGTTTTGATTTACACCAGCCCCAAGAATATACTGTACAGGGCTCAAAGTAAGGGCTCATATACATACATAGCTGACTTTAGTTTAGCAGATGTGCATGCTTTCATACTTACAACAGCTCTTCATGTTTTTCTAATTCTGACTGGATAGTATCTGTGCTCAATATTTGTCATAGTTCTACATCAGTTTAGAGAAAAAAATGTGAAGAAAAGTACAAAAATACAAAAAAGCAGCACTGAATTATAAAACTGAATTCCTCTGCCTATATCATCAACACAGAAAACTCTTTAAACCTTCATTCAACTAAATAAAGTAAATAAAGATTGCCTAAATTACACAATAGTTATGATTAGACTATATGTGTTTGTGTGTGTGTGGGGGGGGGGGGGGGTCTAAACTAATGATGTGAACTATGTTTTTGTGAAAAAGTACTCTAACCTGTCATATGTACTTTAATAGCTATACTCTGATAATCTTAGATTATAATTTGTTTAGAACTTTGTTGATTTTATTTTGCAATATTGATGCTAATGAAAACTCGCCCATTCAGTTTTGGTTCAAAACTGAATTTAGGTTAATATGGTGCAATTGTGCAGAACATTGACTGCATTGTGGTGCATTATTTTGGGTGGAATTTTTGGTGTTCATGACATACGTAGAGGTATTCTGTTTTATAATTTTGTCTGTGTAATCTGTCAGTCATCCCTCTGATCCATAACAAAAGTTAAATCTGTCAACTGGACAAATCGTTGTATGAGTGCAGATGTTTTGCTGCTCATTCAAGTCAGTTCTTCAGTTCTGGTTTTGTTTTACAAATACTTCTCACCTTTTTTTTCTATAAACTGACACTTAACTGATGTAAAACTGGTGAATATTGACCCCAGGTACCATCCCACCAAAGTCACAATTATAAAAACATGAAACCTGTCACATGCACTTGAACACGTTGTATTTATTCAGAACTGAGCTCATTTAACACAAAATGGTAGAAAACATCTGATCAAATGTCCGTTTCTCTGTAAATCACTGTGCAGCATCTGGGTGTGTTTACATTGACGCCCAAACAAAGACCAAAGGGATCGCCACAGTGACTGATGATGCTTCCACATCATTAGCATAGCGCCGGTGCTACATTCAAAAACACATGGCACATGCTAACCCGATTAACTCTGACATTAGCCTGACATTAGCCTAGCGTGCACCTCCCCCTTTGCCACATCTGCTCCCTATCAAATCTACCCCTATACAAAACAGTAGAATTCATTTTTTAAAGTGGACCTATTATGCAAAAATGTACTTTTCAGTGTTTTTAACCATGTTACAATAGCTTCCTCTTCTAACTTACCCTCTGAATTTTTCTGAGAGTGATTTTTGCATTTTTGAGTGATCTTTATGGTCCTGTATTCAAAACATCATTGCTCACCGGTACACACCCACTGTGTCGTATGCACTTTGTTGTTTAATTTTATCGGTGATTTAATCGGTGATACTTGTAGAATTCGGCAGCGTCGCCATTTTGGTAAGATGAAAAAAATATGTGCTGCTCCCTATAGTGATCTGCAGATGTCAGCTCCCATTGAACATCACAGTTTTCTAACACTACTGTACATAACGTAAAAACTAGTAATTAAAACTAATAATAGTTACTCAAACATGTGTGAATGAAACAAAACACAACTCCAGGTATGTTTTTGAGGAAGTAACTGCATTATAACAGGGTTAAAATTTCACTTTAAAAGTCAATTTTGTATAATATAGGACTTTTAAGTCCATATAGATAAATATTGTGATTTAAAATGTCCAAAATATAACATAATGACGCACGGGAGCCAAAGATTATTATTGCATAGCAGACACAAGCTCAATGTCTACTTTAAAGATTGTACGTATTTTTCTTTGTGTTGATGGAAAGTTTGTAATTAATTGGACAGCACAAAGACATGGGAGGAAGAGGAGAAGAAAAAGAAGTTGGTAGAGGATCCTGCTTAGAAAAATAATGAGCCAAAACAGGAGATATAAATAAACATTAGATCTAGAGATGTTTTCAATGCTGATATTAGGGAATTTCATTACAGGGTTTTAAATGCACAGATGTATCGTTTGATTTATTCATGATAGATTGTCAAATCTTCCACAAAGAGATAGTATGCCTTAATTAATCTCAAATATTAGGGTGGTGGTTCTCAAAATTATGTTCCAGTTAGCAATTTTTTGTTTCTGTTTTTTAACAGTTCTACATATTAAAGCTGTGATACATTCAATTCAATTCATTTTATTCTTGTAACACCCAAAATCACAACAACAGTTGTATCGAAGGGCATACATGTATTTAAATCTATCAAACTGGTCCTGCTCTGACAAACTTCTTGGCAAATCACTAGTATTCACATGCATGGATTATTTTGGCCACTGGCACATCTTTTAAAACCGCTTTTTCAGACAGAAAAGTGAAGCTGGTGGACCACCCTTGGACAGCCAATCAGCTCTCAGTCCAAAGAGTCATATAGTGACGCTGATGGCTCAAGTTTGAAGTAAATATAATGTTTTATAATTAGATGCAGACAGCGTTTACTTGTCTGATTTTTGTTGTAAAGTCCAATCACCTTCATTAGACTTGCCAGGCAACATTTTAGGCAAAGCAATATAATCCTCCATGGTGACGAGCAGGTCGAAATTCAGATATCAATTCAATTCAATTCATCACTAAAACTAGTATTGAAACTAGATTACACAGGATTACACAGATATAAGGCCATGTGATAACATAAAAGTAGTACAATTTAAGGTTGAAAATCACATTCTGTTGTCTAAATAAATACTTTTTTTATTATTGCGGTATCGGAATCATTATTGAATATTGAATCTCTTTCTTAGTATCGAAATTGACTTTGAAATTTTAGTATTGTGACAACACTACTGGTTGCCCCATACAATTTAGACCTGCTTCATAAAGGAAACTAACCAAAGAACAAACCCATGGCCTGGAGCTGTTATGTTAATACAATCAGTGGACAAAGAAGCCATTTTGTTCGACCATTCTTGTTTGTGCATTGTCCAATGAAATATTACACTGTTCACAAAGGACCCCCACCTGGGCGTTTTGCAATGCTTCATTTTAGCTCATAATGGACATCTTTTTGTATAATTTTTCAATCCATAAAGAAAGAGGAGAGCATTCGCAAGCAGCCGTGATATTAAAAACGCCAGCTAGCTACACATGCTACCACAATATTAGCATAGATAAGACATAAAGGAGTTAATATAGCCCAAAATGAGGTTCAGTGTTGCAGATTCTAATCTAAAGACATGAGCTAAAGATGGTAATAATATTTGTAATGTGCTATTGCTCTATTGACTTGCAGAATATGGGAAACAACGCCATAGACTTGTATTGGGATGGCACTGGCCTCTATCTAGGTCTGTAGCATTTTGACTGCACTCACTACCATTACTACTACTTCTACAACAAATACTACTAATTGCTACTACTACTATAATACTGCTGCTACTAACCACTAGCCTATTTTTTCATTATCTATTTTGTACAGTATAGTAAGGAGCTGAACAGTGAGTAGGAACCTCTGGTTTGCTGAAGGAAAAAAAAAAAACAAAACACTTTGGGTAGCATAAATGTATTTATTTAACAAGTTAATTCCACAGTATGTAACTTTTAAGACAAAAATAAAAAATTAAAGCGTGTTTTTTTTTTTTTTTTTTGCATTTATTGCACTGAAAAGAATGCGTCCTTACTGTCAATGGGCTTGCATCTCCGCAAACCTGACTCTTATGTAGATTAGAAGGCCACCTTCTGCTTGTTTCCATGGAAATGTTGTTCCTTTGGCTACAATTTTCCTCCACAATGACAATAAAACTGATCTATCTCCACAGAGAATATTCCCAAGTAGGCTTCATCTTTCTATTTCCATGGAACAGAAAAAAGATATGTAGTGTACCTTTAATATAACTGTTTTAAAATGTCTCTAAATGAATTACAGAAATTAATTAATCTTACATTGCTTTTCTAGTCTCTCAGAGTAATTTCTTGCATTTTTTAATTAATTCTATACTTCATGGTAAACAACTTTTGTAGCTACAGCTGCCCTGAGGTAGACGGGAGCGAGGCTGCCAATTTGCACTATTGGTCTCTCCGACCACTACAAACACTCACTAACTAAGCAATGTGGGTGAAGTGTCTTGCCTAAAGACACAAAGATAAAGATGTTATTGTTTTGTTTTTGTAATATGTGGTCATACTAAACTTGCCAAACTTCCATGCTGCTTTTGGCCAAATGTTCAGTCCTGTATTGAATTACCAGTCAAATTCTTTTCAACATCAGAAATGTCCTTGCCTCAAACTACAGTTTTACAAGCCCATTCTTCACCCGATGACTTTGTGTTTACTCTCAGTCCACTTCAAACAAGGTTTGTTTAAAATTCTGATTGTGTTTACGCATGCATGCTAGCATACAGTGACACTATAGGGCATTCGTGCACTAGCTAAGCATTTGTTTATGTTTTCCTATAGCAGTGTACAGTTTGAGATGACTGAGACTTCCATGTTGATATAAAGTCCTCCTTGGATGTGAGAAGGCAGAAGTTGGACCCCAAATTGTACATAATTGAAAATGCATGCTTTTCTTCTTTCCATTTGTTGCATATTGGGTTAGGCTTGTCAAAATGTGTTGTCTTAACTTCTTGTGTCGAGATGGGATTTAGTAGTGAGACAATTGGATAAGGTTTAGATGGTATTGCTTTGCCTGGAATCTGTCAAGTTTTATTTTATTACAGATTTAAATTGTTCTGACTTGTAACTTGGCTTTCTGTTTTTAGTGTTGTTGTTGTTTTTGTGTTTATTACACTGAAAAATGTACAAAAACATGCATCCTTGCTTTGAGTGGGCTTGCATCTCCACAAACCTAATTCTTGTTTCCATGGAAATGTTGTTCCTTTCGCTATAATTTTACACAATATGGGATAAAACGTAACCATCTCCATGGAGAATATTCCAGAATATCATTTTAACTTCTATGGAATCTGGAATCACAGTTACATACTGTCCCTTTAAGTTTAATGTTGTGGCACATTCAAGAGTCAAGTAGGTGACGGCCCCTCCACCAGAAAATTTCCATAGTGCATCTTTAAGTAAAAGTTATAAGGGTCCATCCATCCATCCCTTTTCTTCCGATTATCCGGGGCCGGGTCGCGGGGGCAGCAGTCTAAGCAGGGACTCCCAGACTTTCCCACCCCGGACACGTCCTCCAGCTCCTTCGGTGGGACCCCAAGGCGTTCCCAGGCCAGCCTAGAGACATAGTCCCTCCAGCGTGTCCTGGGTCTTCCCCGGGGCCTCCTCCCGGTGGGACATGCCCAGAACACCTCCCTAGGGAGGCGTCCAGGAGGCATCCTAAGCAGATGCCTGAGCCACCTCAACTGGTTCCTCTCGACGTGTAGGAGCAGCAGCTCTACTGCGGAGGAAACCCATTTCGGCCGCTTGTATCCGCGACCTTGTCCTTTCGGTCATTACCCAGAGCTCATGACCATAGATGAGGGTAGGAACGTAGATTGAGCGGTAAATTGAGAGCTTTGCTTTTGGGCTCAGCTCCTTCTTCACCACAACGGACCGATACAGCGACACTGCAGACGCTGCACTGATCCGCCTGTCAATCTCACGCTCCATCCTTCCCTCACTCGTGAACACGACCCCGAGATACTTGAACTCCTCCACTTGAGGCAGAGACTCACCACCCACCCGGAGAGGGCAAACCACCTTTTTCTGGTCGAGAACCATGGCCTTGGATTTGGAGGAGCTGATTCTCATCCCAGCCGCTTCACACTCGGCTGCAAACCGCCCCAGTGCCTGCTGCAGGTCCTGGCTCGAAGAAGCCATCAGGACAACATCATCTGCAAACAGCAGAGATGAAATCCTGTGGTTCCCAAACCAGACCCCCTCCGGCCCCTGGCTGCGCCTAGAAATTCTGTCCATAAATATAATGAACAGAACCGGTGACAAAGGGCAGCCCTGGCGGAGTCCAACATGCACCGGGAACAGGTCTGACTTACTGCCGGCAATGCGAACACAGCTCCTGCTCCGGTCATACAGGGACCGGACAGCCTTTAGCAAAGAGCCCCGGACCCCATACTCCCAGAGCACCCCCCAAAGGACACCACGAGGGACACGGTCGAATGCCTTCTCCAGATCCACAAAACACATGTGGACTGGTTGGGCATACTCCCATGAACCCTCAAGGACCCGATGGAGAGTATAGAGCTGGTCCAGTGTTCCGCGACCAGGACGAAAACCACACTGCTCCTCCTGAATCCGAGGTTCGACTATCGGTCAGATTCTCCTCTCCAGTACCCTGGAATAGACCTTACCGGGAAGACTGAGGAGTGTGATTCCCCTGTAATTGGAACACACCCTTCAGTCCCCCTTCTTGTACAGAGGGACCACCACCCCAGTCTGCCATTCTACAGGTACTGTCCCCGAACGCCACGCGATGTTGCAGAGACGTGTCAGCCAAGACAGCCCCACAACATCCAGAGACTTGAGGTACTCAGGACGGATCTCGTCCACCCCTGGAGCCTTGCCACCGAGGAGCTTGCCAACCACCTCAGTGACTTCAGCCAGGGTGATAGACGAGTCAGCCTCCGGGTCCCCAGTCTCTGCCTCCTCCTCGGAAGACGTGACAGTGGGATTGAGGAGATCCTCAAAGTATTCCTTCCACTGCCCAACCACATCCCCAGTCGAGGTCAGCAGCTCTCCACCCGCACTGTAAACAGTGTTGGTGAAGCACTGCTTCCCCCTCCTGAAGCGTCGGATGGTTTGCCAGAATCTCTTTGAGGCCGTCCGATAGTCCTCCTCCATGGCCTCCCCGAACTCCTCCCAACCCCGAGTTTTTGCCTCTGTGACTGCCCGAGCCGCGGTACGCTTGGCCCGCCGGTACTCATCAGCTGCCTCAGGAGTCCCACGAGCCAACAAGGCTCGATAGGAATCCTTCTTCAGCTTGACGGCCACCCTTACTTCCGGTGTCCATCACCGGGTTCGGGGATTGCCGCCGCGACAAGCACCGCAGACCTTACGACCACAACTACGAGCAGCCGCATCAACAATAGAGGTGGAGAACATGGCCCACTCGGAGTCCATGTCTTCAACCTCCCCCGGGATCAGGGAGAAGCTCTCCCGGAGGTGGGAGTTGAAGACCCCTCTGACAGAGGGCTCTGCCAGACGTTCCCAACAGACCCTCACGATGCACTTGGGCCTGCCAGGTCTGTCCGGCTTCCTCCTCCGCCAGCGGATCCAACTCACCACCAGGTGGTGATCAGTTGACAGCTCAGTCCCTCTCTTCACCCGAGTGTCCAAGACATGCGGTCGGAGATCAGATGACACGACAACAAAGTCGATCATCGACCTCCGACCTAGAGTGTCCTGGTGCCACGTGCACCGATGGACACCCTTATGCTCGAACATGGTGTTTGTTATGGACAAACTGTGACTAGCACAGAAGTCCAATAACAAAACACCACTCGGGTTCAGATCGGGGAGGCCATTCCTCCCAATCACGCCCCTCCAAGTGTCACTGTCGTTACCCACATGGGCGTTGAAGTCCCCCAGGAGAACAACGGAGTCCCCGGTTGGTGCACTGTCTAGTACCTCTCCCAGGGACTCCAAGAAGGCCGGGTACTCCGCACTGCTGTTTGGCCCGTAGGCCGACACAACAGTGAGAGACCTGTCCCCGACCCGAAGGCGCAGGGACGCGACCCTCTCCTTCACCGGGGTGAACTCCAACACGTGGCAGCTGAGCTGAGCAATGAGCGAGCCCCACCAGCTCGCTGCCGCTCCCCGCAGGCAACGCCAGAGAAATGCAGAGTCCAATCCCTCTCTCGAGTTGGGTTCCAGAGCCCAAGCTCTGCATGGAGGTGAGACCGACTATATCTAACCGGTAACGCTCAACCTCCCGCTCAAGCTCAGGCTCCTTCCCCCCCAGCGAGGTGACATTCCATGTCCCCAGAGCTAGTCTCCATGTCCGGAGATCCAGTCGTCGAGGTCCCCGCCTTCGCCTGCCACCCAGATCTCTCAGCACCCGCCCCTCATGGCTCCTCTCGCAGGTGGTGGGTCCACGGGAGGACGGCCCCATGTCGTTCCTTCGGGCTGGGCCCGGCCGGGCCCCGTGGGGAAAGGCCCGGCCACCAGGCGCTCGCTGGCGAGCACCCACCCCAGGCCTGGCTCCAGGGTGGGGCCCCAGTAACGCCAGTCCGGGCGATGTAACTCGCCTTGTTGTATTACTCTTCATGGGGGCTTCTGAACCGCTCTTATTCAGACCCGTCTCCAAGGACCTGTTTGCCATGGGTGACCCTACCAGGGGCATGGAGCCCCCGACAACATAGCTCCCAGGATCATTCGGGTGCTCAAACCCCTCCACCACGTTAAGGTGGCGGTTCGGGGAGGGGGTTATAAGGGTCATAAAATGGAAACTGCATATGCTGCATATTTAAGAAGAGTTCTTCATTCAAATGGAAAGCACTCTGTTCCACCTTGTGATGTCATGTGGTAATACAGGAAGTGCTCCACTGTGTTTTTAAACTCCATACACCTTCACTAGAATCATTTGGATAATTTCAGCCTTGGAATTGTCAATCTCTACTGAGCAAAAAAAAAGCTCACAAGAGTCAATTCTGTGTAATATATGACTTTTAAAATTAAATGGTTAAAATATAATATAGAAAAAAGTAATATTGTTTGGGGAATGGGAGGTCTAGGGTTGTATAAAGCGTTATTGATAGATTGGCACTAGTCTTATTACATTTACAGTATATTCACTGCTGTACTGACGTCAGGGTTTTCATTTAGTTAAAAGGAAAGCATATTTCACTCCTTAGACCAGTGCTTAAAAGATTACTTCTCTTAACTTATGGACAAATACTACTCTATGGGGGAATACAAGGTGTTTTGAGGTTATGTACCTGATTTTTATAGTCTTAAAAAAAAAAAAACAGAACTAGTTCATTTTAAAAAGTTTGCAGTGGTCCAAAGTTATTCCTCATTTACCTAATGCATTCAGAGCATCCTAATTATTCACCACGATGAGTTTATAAGCATACTAGTGCACTAATACCTAATACAAACAGTGCACTAATACCTAATACTCAGACAGTACACAGTGGACTTATTTTCAGGTACGGGTACGGGCCTTTTAACACGGCATAGTTTATGTATTTAGAAAACAGAGGGTTCTGATGTTGTCAAAATAAATATTGTGTTGTATGTTTTTTTTGCATTTAATAAAACCAGGTCTAAACCAGGTCTAAGCCAAGACTGCATCTATCGACTAAAATAGGTCTAAATTAGGACTAAGAGGCCTAAAAAGGCTTAAACCAGGACTTAACCAGGACTTGACCAGGACTAAAACAACTACAACAACTCCACTTTTTGGTAATCTGGGTAATGTATGTGATGTGAAGCCATCTTGTTTTGCTTCCATGGCTTGTATTGTTAATATTTTCAGAAAGAATGTAACACATTTTTTATTTATTTTTTCTCTCTCCTCTGGTTTGTGTTTTGTAGATGGCACCAAGATCCAATGAGATCCGCCCTTCTCACCACTACGAGGAGATAGACGGACAGTTTATGGCACAGCTCAGGTAAGACTGGGGTCTGGGGTAAGACTGGGGTCTGGGGTAAGACTGGGGTCAGGGGTAAGACTGGGGTCTGGGGTAAGACTGGGGTCAGGGGTAAGACTGGGGTCTGGGGTTTGACTCGTGGAGTACTGCTGTAGTCCTTCAGTCATTCAGATGAGTAATTGGTTGATGGAGTCCACCAGGTTTTTATAAGTTCACAAATGATTTTAATGGGATTATAAGGATTTCTATGCACAACAGCCAAAGGAGCATGGAGGTGTTTTTACTGGTATGACAACGCTGTCTGCTAGAACTAAAGAGTTTTTTTTAATGTGAGATCCAATTAATCCATGCACTGGTCTTTAGTCGACCAAGAAGAACTGTAACATGTCCAATGTTTTTGTAATTAAGAATAAATCAGTATTATTGTAATCAGTAACAGCTATATGTGATTTGTTTACATCATATCTTGATGTAGTTAGGTCAAGTTCATGGGTTCATGGGAATTTTAACTCTCGTCTTACACACAGTTCCAATAATAGTATTATTTTAGTGTACCTTCTACTCAACTTATAAACATTCACATTAACTACATTAATTTGTATGGATAAGTACCTTTAGATACTTTAGATAATATCAGCTTATGTTTCAAACATACAATGTACTGACAGCAGACATAATCTGGTGTTGTGTGTGTGAATTGCTGCTCTAATGGGGAGAGGAGAAGAGAGGAGAGAACAGCGGGTGAGAGAGAGGGAAAGAGGGAGAGACAGAAATGGAGGAAGAGAGAGAAAATAGAACAAGAGGGAAGAGGGAGAGGAGAGATGAAAGCTCTCGCGAGAGACGGGGAGAAGGAGAGAGATACAAGAGGGAGAGAGAAAGAGGGAGAGAAGGGGGGGTGGAGACAAGAAAGAGGAGAAGAGGCTGAGGAGAAGGATAGAGAGAATGACAGAGGTAGAGAAGGGAGATGAGAGAGGGTGTATAGAGATGGGGAGAGAGAGAGAGAACAGAGAGAGTAGAGGAAGGAAAGGGGAAGTTACGGAGGAGGAGATGAAGGGACAGAGGGAGGGAGGACCAGAGAGAAAGTGAAAAAAGAGGACAAGAGGGGGAGATATAGAAATGAGAAACAGAAAGAGAGAGAAGAGAGAGAGGAGTGATTTCACGGGTTATTGGGTGCAGTGATGTGACAAGCACAGAGAGCACAGACATGAGAGAGAAATGGAGACGATGGAGCTAAAGCCATGGAGGTCAAACTGACACGCATTAGTTTAAAGGGAAAATGTGGAACTTTTCTAGTGGGGGGGGGGCAGTCTGCCATTCTACATGTTGCCTGGAATGTTCCACAGTGGCATTAAATCTATCAGTGCCTAATATCTGACCAATACCGATATCTGTGAAAATCCTGCAATTGATATTTTGCAGTGACATCACGCTGGGTGGTTCTACATATATGTCTTTAGGGGGAATGTTGCTCATACGTGCACTGTGTCATTAGCAACATTCCCTCCACTGACAAAAAAGTTTTAAGATTGTCTGAAAACTCAATACAAGGAGGTTCTGTTTAGGAGTCTGATTTTGCTAGCTTGTGACTGTAATGTTATTTGAGAGGGATTTGTTTAACAGCACAAATCAACTCACCTGTTGTAGTCCAGATAAGTCAGTTATTTATGGTCAGATTGTGTTAAAATAAAGCTCAGATTAAAGTGTAACTTTAGCAACAGAGCTTCAGGCACAGTGGTGCCTCTAGTTAGCATCACACCTGAGGGAATATTGATGATATTAGCTGCAAAGTATCAATATCACTGATAACAGGTAACATGAAGGAATATACCAAAAAAAAACTGGTGGAATTCAGTTGTTTCAAAATCAGTTCATTACACAGACTGTGAAATATTTTTACTTTTTACTCTTAATTTTTGTATACTTATTATGCAATATTATCTTTTTGAATCTTTCTACCGTGTTATGGTGATGTTCCCTCATCAAAACATGCCTGAAGGTTTTAAATGTCATCCATCCATGTTTGAGTATTTTAGCGATCTGTCCCAGGCCTTATTCAAACATTCTTACGCCTCACTCCAACAGCGCCTGGTCCAGCTGTGACTCCTGTGTCAGACCGGTTTAGTTGCAGTGTGACACTCACACAAGAACCGGAGGCTCTGCTGTGCTGTGTTCACCGCCTTTGAAGCAAGGCCATTTATTTATTCAGGGAAAAGGCTTGCGGCGTATTTAATCCAGAGTGCAGCGGCATTTACACTGGCACCACCATACAGCGTGCCATCTGAGCCACTCTTGTATTTTTTACTGTACGGAATACTGCACTGCATGCAGTCTGAGCTGTAAGATTCTGTCCAATGCTCCGCCCACAAGCCTACAACACCCATGCTCCCACGTGACAATTCTCCATAAATATGCAAAAACATGATACAAACACTACAACTTCACAAACCTGATGTGATGCAGTTTCATTAACAGGATGCACACTGATTGTAGTGTGCTCTGAAGGGGAGAGTGACTTTTGACTCAGAGCGTCAGAAACAAAAGTGAAAATTATAAAACATGTTAAATATACCAAATGTAGCATAGCAAATATGGCATTTTCACAGCAATAAAAAGTTTTAGAAAGACTCCTGCACACTGTGTCTTGATTCACTTTTATTAGAACAAAGTTTAGGTCCCTCTCACCTTCATCAGGTATGAGCACAGCTCCTTCCACTCCCCTTATATAAGTTAAGGGGCTAGAATTGACTCAAATATTTAAAGAGTCACCTATATTTACTTACAGAAGAGGCAGAAGCCTGAGAGATTCCTTGGTACATTTAGACTTCTCCCATGGCAGGAATACACCAAACGTGCAAACTTGCCTTGTCCCTTTTCATAATGGCAATTATAGATGTGGCAGTTACACTCAGTGCCATGACAACACCAAGATTTCTCATTTCTGTCACCCTTCTACCAGAAAGAAGTTCCCCATTAGGATTGTCATCACATGCCCATCAACCCATGTAATTTACCTGCGCTGCCCATTCAGTCTTGTGTATGTTGGAAAGACGACACAAAAAGTCAAAATCCGCATAAGTGATCACAGAAGCGCAATAAGACGCAGACTCTCCTGTTGCTGTTCATTTTAATCAGCTTTAACGTGACGTGTCTTCGCTTCGTTTATGTGGGATCAAACAGGTGCCTGCCCTGCCAAGAGGGGGTGACCACGAGCGTGTGTTAAAAAGACGCAAAACCTCTTGGATTTTTATTTTACAAACTCTTAGCCCAAAACGCTTAAATGATACATTTGTGTTTAATGTAATATTATGACATCAAAAAGGTGTAATTAATAGCACACATTTGTTTGCCCTCCCTCTGAGCCGTGAGTGAGGTTCACGTAAACTCTCCCTCTGAGCCGTGAGTGAGGTTCACGTAAACTCTCCCTCTGAGCCGTGAGGGAGGTTCACATAAACTCTCCCTCTGAGCCGTGAGGGAGGTTCATTTAAACTCTCCCTCTGAGCTACGAGGGAGGTTCACGTAAACTCTCCGTCTGGGCCATGAGGGAGGTTCATAGAAACTCTACGATGCATCACTTATTTTGTTAAAAAATGTCAGATTAATGGAATACAATTGTACAAATACAAACATTGCAGTTACATTGGGGTGCTATTGTGAATGTATTTTTTCACTGTCATGATTGGTTGATTACTCTTAAGGGGGCAGTCCCTTAACTTATATAAGGGGAGCGGAAGGGTCTGTCCTCATACCTGACGAAGGTCAGAGTGACTGAAATGTTGTACTAATAAAAGTCAACCAAGAGTGACTCTTCTTAAAACATTTCAGTCAAGTGCCTCTCCTCCAACGTACCTGCCGCCTGGTCTGGTGTGCAGAGTTTACACAGAAACCAAAACAATAAATGGTGGTCACATGGTGATCTAAATATGTTATGTGTTAGCAGTTAATACCCCACAGAAGTAAAATATCTCCTCTTTAATACCTCATAGAAGTAAAATACCCCCTCTTTAAGTAGATTAATTATTCAAACTTTTACTTTACTTTCCCTCATACTCTAACACTGAGTACATCTTCCACCAAAGGTATAAAATGTATGCATGTGTGTAGTTGATTAATCGACTACAGTCCTTTAATCATTTAAAGAGTTAATCAGTTGATGGAGTCTTAGTCAACCAAAATGTGCATTAGGTGAATAATGTTATTTAGATTTTGAGGATTTCTACAGGTCAACAGCAGAAAGATGTTAGAGAGTGAGTGAGTGAGCTGAAGGTTTGTATTTTTTGGTATTTATATGTAAAAAGTCAGATTCAGAAACTCATGATACACAAGTTTTTATATATATATATATATATATATATATATATATATATATATATATATATATATATATATATATGTGTATATATGTGTATATATATGTATATATGTGTATATATATATGTATATATGTGTATATATATATATATATGTATATATGTGTATATATATATGTATATATGTGTATATATATATGTATATATGTGTATATATATGTGTGTATATATATATATATATATATATATATATATATATATATATATATATATATATATATATATATATATATATATATATATATATATATAAACCAAGATGGAAAAATGTTAAAGAAGTATTTTAATGAACAGGGTTGTAAAAGGTGAACTAAGTAAAAGCGATCTAAAATATTTAAACAGAAGGTAACTTGCAAAGTTTAAACAAAAGAAACATATTTTACAAATACATGACACTAATATAACAGACAAATAATAACAAAAGAAAAGAACCTAGGGCTGTTACACGTGTGTCTGTGTATGTATATATATATATATGTGTGTGTATATATATATATATATATATATATATATATATATATATATATATATATATATATGTGTGTGTGTGTGTGCCTTTTGTGTGTTTATATGTGTGTGTATAGGTGTGGGTTGGGTGTGCAAGTGCGCATGACTGAGTGCATGTGTGTGTATATGTATGTGTGTGCGACTGCATGTGTGCGTGTGTATATATATATATGTGTCTGAAAGTGTCAGTGCACGTGGGTGTGTGTGTGTGGGTGTGTGTGTGTGTGTGAGTGGGTGTATGCTAATGAGAGCCGGGCCGGAGCAGAGCCTCATTTGGAGGAAATGGTTTTCAATAATGTCGCCCTGAGGGAGAGCTGCGAAGTTCAGCAGCAGAGGAAAAATCTACTCTCTGTTCTATGCTCTGTCTCTCCTCTTTTTTATTTCTGCCTCTCTGTCTCCCCTCGCTCTCTATCTCTATCTCCCGCTCCCTCTATCACTTTCTTTGCTCCCTCTCTTGTCTCCTTTATCTATCAATGCACTCTATTAAACACTCTGTGTTTCCTCTTTTTTACTTGTCTCTCTCTCTATCTCTCACTCCCTATATCTCTCCCTTTGCTCCCTCGCCTCTATCTATCTATCTATCTATCTGTCTATCTATATTCATGTACTTTATACATCCATATACTCTATTAAACACTGTCTCCTCTTTCTCTGTCTATCCGTCCCTCCCTCCCCCAGTCCATCCCAAAAAAGAGAGGAGTAGATTCCGGTAATATATTTGCAGTGGGAGCAGAGCCACTCAAATGCTGGAGAAATTATTGATACTGACAAATCATTCTAGTCTATTATACACCACAGTAATGGTGCATTTAATCTACTGAGCAGGACTGAACCAGGACTGAACTAGTACTGAACCAAGGCTAAACCAAGGCTAAACCAAGGCTAAACTGGGACTAAACCAGGGCTAAACCAACGCTAAACCGGGACTAAACTGGGATTAAATCAGGATTAAACCAAGGCTAAACCAGAGCTAAACCAAGGCTAAACTGGTCTTAAACCAGGACTAAAGCAAGGCTAAACCAGGACTAAACCAGGGCTAAACCGGGGCTAAACCAGGACTAAACCAAGGCTAAACTAAGGCTAATCCAAGGCTAATCCAAGGCTAAACCAGGACTAAACCAGGAAAAAAAAAAAAAAACTAAACTGGGCCTACACCAGGATTAAACCAATGGACTAAACCAGGATCATAGACTAAACCTGCACCTGGACTACACTTGGACTATACCTGGGCTACACCTGGACTACACTTGGAATACACCTGGACTAAATGTAAACCAAGACTAAACATAAATCAAGATTAACTGTTAAGATTGTCACTGGCGCAGAGTTTGGCTGTGTTCCCACTTTGGTTTGGTGTCTTGCATTAGTCCCATCTTGGTCCTTGTTCCGGTCTAGTCAGGGTTTAGTCCTGGTTCTAGTCCTGTTCTAGTCCTGGTTTAGTCCTGATTTCCCTGTGGTGTACGAGAACCATATGGAAACAGCAGGCAGCTCTTTCATACATAAAGATCTGTGTCAGATGAACAACACAATCTGTGCACATGCCGACAAACATTTAGGATTCTCCCAGTAAAACTACACAGAGGAATATTGCAAAATAACTCTCACTAGACCAGGACTAAAGTGGGTCTAAAGCAGGACTAAACCCTTAACTAAACACAGGACTAAAATAATCCAGGGTCTCTATTTCATAATTCACAGAACATTCATCACACATTTAAATGTGTACTGTGTAATTTTTCTGGTGGATGTTTCCACAATGTTCTTGTCTCTATGGGGACATGCAGAATATTGAACCGAATTAGCAATAACAAAGCATCTGGAAATGAATAAAAACATCAAGTTTAATGACATAACAACGTCAGAAATTGAACCCACAACCTATTTATGGCACCATAGATTAAAAAACAAACAGGTTCAGATAGCAAGATTTTAATATGTATTTCTGAGCATTTTTACAAATAAACAAAAACATGTTTTGTTTTAAAAATTTCATTTGACATCTTTGTTAAACGATCTCAACATTGTCAATTGGCCTTAATGGTTTTCAGTGCGTTTTCTTGGACAATAGTAAATGATGGATGGTTGTCAGCTTTTGCATGAGAACCCAGGAGGCCCAAAACACCTGCCTCTACCCTTTAGAAAGAGCACACTGTGAAGTTATAATAGCATTTGTGAATTATTACTATCAAACACATTTGGGTTTTAAAAGGATTTGAAACGGCCCATATGTGTGAATTAAAATCTCAAATAGAAAAATAAACAGTTCGACTTAGAGGGGGTATTTTACTTCTACTAACCCATAACATATTTAGATAGCCATGTTACTGTGTACTGTTTTGAAAATGCTATATTCGTCCAAAACAAATATTAACATGTTTTATGAGCTTAATTTTCGTTTCTGATGCTCAAAGTCCCCCCTCCCTTTGCTACATGTGCTATATCACTCCCCATTCAGAGCACAATCCCGCTAATTTGCTATATGCAGTTTTGTATCATGTTTTTGTATATTCATGTTGAATTGTCATGTGGGAGCATGGGTGACGGGCTTGCGGTCAGAGCCTTGTACAGAATCTTACAGCTAACTGTAAGGAGAGTTTGGGCAGGGCCCGGGAGAGATTGCTAAATTACTCAAACATGCATAGATGACATCTAAAACCTCTTCAGGCATATTATTAATGAGGAAGCAATGTAATAACATGGTAGAAAGCTCCAGAAAAGTCGATTATGCATAATATCCCCTTAAAATTAACACTAATAATTCAGACGTTGGAGCTAATTGTACTGCGAGTAAAATGTAGCGGTAAATATTTCAACTTGATTCATTGTAAACTTAAATTAGCACTTTTTAATAAGATAATTATAGGAAACAGGATTTATTTGGTCATTTGGTAGCGATTAGCTTGATTAGCAAAAATACACAACTGTCAGTGTTTCATAAAATGGCTTTTGCTAATTTTGTTTTGTTTTGTTTCATTTTACCATTATCTTTTCAAAATTGTGGCGAGAAAAGTGACATAAGTATGTCACTTAAGTATGTGACATAAGTATGTCTCTGGTCTCTTTGGAGATTTAATTGCCTGGAGTGTTCCTCACTATGACATATCTATTTCCGTTGATACAAGTTTGTAATCCCACCAGGTTAAGTTACAAGTCAGATCTGTGGAGAGGTGTTCCCAATTAAAAATTCACATTTTATTTTGGACAATAAAAACACCTGTAATGGAGAATAAATGCAAGTTTGATAAATTTAATGCCATACTGTGGAACATTTCAGACAAAGCAATAACATCTCCATGGACAGAAGAAAGTTACCAGAAAAGAACACACACAAATAGATTTGTCTCTAAATGAAAGAAATATTCAAACTGCAGGCAGCCCACGTGCCTCCAATGATACATGGACCACAGTATTGTACCACAACACTGCTATTGTCTATTGGCTGGCGCTTGTCTTTGGCACTTTCAGTGTAGCGGCAGGCTTTGAAGTGGTTTCTGCCCCGGGGCGGGTACAGAGCTTCACCCCAGGTCTCTTCTCTCCTCCTCGGTTCATTAGGCTGACCACAGACCCTTTTAGAACAACCATATGGTCCACATTAACTCATTACCAATTCAGAGCGCACAGGTCAACACAGCGTGACCACCCCCTCCTCACCATTTCTGTAGCAGCAGTAGTCATCTAGTATTAGAAGTAGTTATCTGGAAGTAGCAGTAGTCATCTCATAGTATGTGGCAGTAGTGGTGGTAGAAGTATCGGTACTGGTAGTATTAGTAGTAGTAGTAATATTGTAGCAATATGTATAGTAATAGTAGTCATTTAGTATTAGTAGTTGTTTAAGGGTTTTTGTAGTAGTAGTATTAATAATAGTTAGTAGAAGTTAATAGTAGTAGTTTAAATCTAGTACACTCTAGTAGTATCAATAATAGTAATCAAATGGTTGGTGTAGTAGTAGGGATAAGAGCAGTCAACTAGTTGACTAGTAATAGTTGTTAAAACGTTACTCAAGTGAAAGGAACTGATTATACTCTAGCTATGGTGTTTAACCCCTCCCCTTCCCTGGGTTATCCAATCACAGCCCTCCGTGACCCTGTGCCAAAAGGTGATTGGATTAGGGCGCACTTGGCTGGACAGAGGCGCTGCTCTGAGCTGATAATTGGGTGATTTATGTGTAGCCAAGGGGCAGCCATTTTGGGAAGGGCAAAGCAAACAGGAAAAAGATAGAGCCAAAACAACAATACATCAGAGGTAATCTGGTTACTAAAAAGGAGCATGCAGGAGGTGCAATCTGGCATCCCAATGGACTCGGTTTTAAGGAGAACTTGAGTGCAGGACATATAAAATTTTAGTGTTACAAATATAGTGAGAAGAATTTTGCATTTTTACAATTATTCACAAAGATTGGCATCCTGAACAAAAAAGTGAAATCCTTTTTTTATATTTAAGAGTTTAAGCTACTGAACAGGGACTAAACCAGGACTAAACCAGGACTAAACCAAGACTAAACCAAGCCTAAACAAGGACTAATCCAGGACTAAAGTCCCGCTACCTGTTTGTCTCCATGGAGATGTTGGTTTGGGTTCAATTTATCTGTCTTGCATGTATTCAGTTATGGGTGTTTTAAACTGCCTGGCCAAAAAGTCAGCACCTGGATTTAAATAAGCCATGGGTCGGCAACCTTTAACACCCAAAGAGCCATTTGGACGCGGTTTCCACGAAAAAATTAAAAAAAAAAACACTGGGAACCGCAAATATTTTTTGACATCTAAAATGAAGATGACACTGTATATATTGTTTTTTTGTTTTTTTTTTTTACCGTTACGCTTTGTGTAAACAACTACAGTGTGCGTATGACAGGGGTCCCGAAGCTTTTTTACACCATGGACCAGAATAATGTAGGTTTTATTTTCACAGGCTGGCCTTCACTATACTGCTGAATTAGTGGGAGCCCTGCCCTTGTTTCTTTGCGATGAGGTGGTTCCATCGAGGAGTGATGGGAGACAATGACTCCCGCATTGTGTTTCTTATGTCTGCTCCACAATTTATTTCCAAAAACTCTAAAGGCTTATCTTTTAATCCAGGGTATTTAGTCTCCATGTGTCGAAGCAGTTTTGAAGGTTCCATTGCCTCATTCACTTTTCTCATATCTCATATCTTCATATTACACAGAGCGGACTTGGCGCATGAGAGTCCCTTGTAGTGACAAACCCATATTTTAAGTAGGACTCCTGGTATTGTCTGTTAAATGTAGCTTTCTTTTTCTTGGAGGTTGTAGGCTCCTCTTCTGGCTCCTCAGTTGGCCCCTCAGTTGGCCTTTTCCCCTCTGCAAATAACTTCTCCAAAGACTTTTGTTTTTGGCTCATTTTCGCTAGCTTGTGGCTCTTCTTTTGGACAGTGTGTCTGATACATTATACGTGATACGTCATCGCGGAGGACAAGAGCAGATCTAGCACAGATCTAATATACTTGCCATTATATCACATGGATTTCTGTGGCGATTTTCTATCAGGATTTTCATTAGATATTTACGAACAAGCTTATTAGTGTGTCACGAACGACGGCGAAAGTTACGTCGGAGAAGATCCTCCTGCTCCTGAACCTCTGCACAGTGTCTGAAAATCGGGGCTGTGTCTTTACACAGGACTGTAAGCTGCGGTCTGTCAGGTGTGAGTGGTGTTTGTTTTTAACATTGTTCCGTGAGTGTGATGCTTATTTTGATCAATGAAAAATAAGAAAATATAAATGTATTTTAATATTTCAAAATCACAATAATCTTCCAATTTAAACTACAATAAGAAAGAAGTAACATAAATAAAATACACTTCAATTAAATACTTAAAATGTATTTTCCCAAGCCACGCAGAGCCGCAGTTTAAGGATGAAAGAGACGCAGGTTGCTGACCCCTGAACTAAGCAAATAGGTGGGGGTTGCAGCATTTGGTCAGGTCTAGGTTCAGTAACAGGATGTGCTCAAAGAATGAGGTCAGCTGACTACCCGAATATACTGAATGACCAGGTTATTCCATCAGGGGATTTTTTTCCTCCCTGATGGCACGGGCATATTCCAAGATGAAAATGCCAGGATTCATTGGGCCCAATTTGTGAAAGAGTGGTTCAGGGAGCGCGAGACATCATTTTCACACATGGATTGACCACCACAGAGTCCAGACCTTAACCCCATGGAGAATCTTTGGGATGTGCTGCAGAAGGCTTTGTGTGGCGGTCAGACTCTACCATCATCAATGCAAGAAAGATCTTGCATTATTTAATGCAAGATTAATGAAAATGTAATGCAACACTGGATGTAAATAAATCTTGTGACATTGCAGAAGCTGATCGAAACAGTGCCACAGCAAAAGTGTGCCGTAATTAAAGCTAAAGGTGGTCCAACCAGATAGTATGTGAGTTTTTATTTATTTTTATATTTTTTTAGTGGCAACTTTTTTGGGGGGCCAGGCAGTGTATTTTTTTTTAAAGGAAAACTTGAGCTAGCTTGCCTCTCCACAGATCTAGTGGTGTCAACTAATTTTCTCTATAGAGATGGATATGTTTAATGCCATAGTGTGGAAAATTCCAGGCAAAACAATAACAACAGTTACAGTGGGCCTTTAACATCTTAAAATCTCCATTGGTCTAACATTAGGCTAATAGAGAATTTGGTGGTCCTTATATGTATTATGTTTTAATTCAAAATGTTAAAGCCCCAGTATGCAACTTTTTAGCTAAAAATAGACTAAAATCAGTTTTCATTTTATTTGTGTTTATTGCACCAAAAAACATGATAAACATCCATCATTCGAGCTTGCATCTCCACAAACCTGAGTCTTTTCGGCCTTTAGGAGGGCCTCTACCTCCTTGTTTCCATGGAAATGGTGTTCTATTGTCTATAATATTCAGCATGGCATAAAATGCATCTATCTCCACGGAGAATGTCCCGGAGTTTGGTTTTAATTTTCCATTTCCATGGTCACCACTAGAAAGTTACATACTGTAGCTTTAAAAGTGAATACATTTTGTTTAGCAGTTACTAAATAACAAAAAATCATATGGATCTAAATGGAAAATTACATGTAAATTTGGAATCCATTGTTCTTGGCTAAAATACATTACAATAGCTGTCAACACTCACTTTTTCCAGGTCAGTTCTTTCCAAACATGCAGCATGTGTCTGACTGTGTAAGCTGATCTCGTCATGTTGCTCCCCAAAGTTAAAACCAATCTTGTTTTGATAAACTTTGTAGAACCGTTTTGGGGAATTTTGTCCACAACAGAGTAAAATGCCAAGATTCAAAGCCAGAAAACCTTCAAACTTGTGATTCTTGGACACATTTAAACACTACCTCAGCTTCTTGGATTTCAATTTGGAAATTTTAAAGGTGCTGTACCAGATTTTCTTCTCTTAAAAACATGAAAAACAGAAGTAGTTCATTTTAAACAGTTTGCAGTGGTCCAAAGTTATTCCTCACTTACTTTACACATTCAGAGCATCCTATTTTTTCACCGTGAGTTTGTAATCACTTTTCACAACTTTCAGAGACCAGAGCAGAGTTTGCTGTTACAGTAAGGCTAACAACAGCTAGCATGCTAACACCACACTTCCTGATTCTAGGACAATAAGTTGCTTTATAAATAGCTGCAGACAGTACACAGCTGATATTATTACCTCAAGAGATGCTTATACAATATAGCTGTACTGGGGAAAGACACATTTTGCTCATATACATGGGAAGAAACCAGATACAGGACCTTTAATGTCTGTCCTGTCAAAATGGCGACTCAGACTTGTCTCAAAACTCTTGACATTTTTTATCAAGTACTTTTCAAAGTAACCACAGATTTCTTGATTGTCCAAAGAAGTGTAAGTGTCCTCAGACATTTGAAGTACCCTCCTCATAAGTTTAGCTGCATACTTGTCCTGCTTTTAAGGTCTCTTCACATAGTACCACTTTAACCCTTATGATGAAGTATTATAGATTATGTCAAATATATCTTAGCTTATATTTATTTAGTTTTAATTTAGCCTGGTTTGAACTAGGTTTCATTCTGATTTAGTCCTGGTTTAGTACTTGTTTAGAACTAGGTTAGTCATGGTTTAACTCCTTGTTTAGTTTAGACCTGACTTAGTCCCGATTTAGACCTGCCTTTGTCCTTGGTTAGCATGAAGACCAGGATTAGACCTGGTTTAGTCCTAGTTTAGACCTGGTTTAATCTGTTTTTAGGCCTTTAGACCTGGCTTAGTCCTGGTTTAGACCTGGTTTAATTTGTTTTTAGGTCTTTATGCCTGGTTTAGTCCTGGTTTAGACCTAGTTTAGTCTGTCTTTAGGCTTTTAGACCTGGTTTAGTCCTGGTTTAGAAGCTTTACTTATCAACACAGTACAGTTTTTCTCTCCGTCCTTTCACCATCATATTATCTCTTGAACGGCTTCCTCTCGCTGTATTGTATTAAAACTGTTATCGGGTGGGCTGCCTAATATTGTTACGAATCTCTACGGCATGTTCAAGGTCGACTCAAAACTGCCATCTACACATTTATTAAAAGACATTTTTGCTCCACTTTATCCCTCCTGCAGTCTCCAGATGTCCAGTAACTCACTTTCTTTCACTATAACATGTTTAGCTTAGCACACAGCGACCAATATACTAGTTTATAATTTTTTATGCCTTCATGCACATTGGACTTGCTGGTATTTTCACTCTGATTGGTTTAAAAGGTGAAGCGGTTGTATTATTTGGGATTGTTTTGATTTCCCATGAGAGATATTGGCCTTTTTCATATGTTTGGAGATGTATAGTGCAAAGTGTTTGGCCCTAAACAATGGACAGTGTAGGAGAGAGAGGTGGACTTGAGAGGGCTAAAGTTAGCTTGGTGGCACTATTGGCACTATTGGTTATAATGGGTTTTTGGCACAGGTTGGGTAGTAACAAGAAAAAAATATATCATTGTTAGTTCTACAGTTGTTGTTGCTACTACTACTGCTACTACTACAACTGCTTCTGTGTGTCAGGTGTCAGGTTTATAAATATATTTTTTTCTGCTTCTTTTTTAGTCACCATTCTTTCTCTTTTCTTTTCTCGCTCAGTCTTTTCTCCTCTTTCTCTCCCCTCTCCCTTTCCTCTTTCCTCCTCTTCTCCTCACGCCCTCTCTCATCCTGTCTCCACCCTCTCTCCCCATCTTTGCCTTCTTTCTTCTTCCCTCTCTGCTCCATACTTCACTCTCGCTCTCCCTCCCTCTCCTCCTCTCTCCTACTCTTTCCCTCCCTCTTTCCCTTCCTCTCTCCCTCCTATCCTACCTCTTTTTCTCACCCCCCCTCACTTTGTCTCTCTCTCTCCATCCGCCTCTATCCTCATTCTCTCCCCTCTCCCTTTTATCCCTCTCTTCCCCCTCTCTCCCCCTTTTCTTTTCTCTCTCTCTCTTTCGCTCTCTCTCCTCTCTCTTCCTCCCCTCTCCTCTCCCTCCCTCTGTCTCTTCTTGCTCTCCCCTCCCACACATTCTTCTCTCCTATGGTCTCTCTCTCCTCCTCTCCCACTCCCCTCCCACACGCTCCTCCTCTCCCACTCCTCTTCCACACTCCTCCTCTCCCTCTCCCTTCCTTTCCCTCTCCTCCCCTTTCTCACACTCTCCTCCTCTCCCACGCTTGTACAGGTACAAGATGACAGCTACATAAATAAAACATAACTTGTCCTCTGAAGGCCCTGTGCTTTGAGCCTAAAAATATAAAAGAAAAATGTGTTTGAGGCAGAAAAACATGGATAGGCAAATCTAAGTGGACAAGTACACAAGTCAGTGCCAGCTTCAGCTCCTGTCACAGTAAAGACAGAACGGATATGTTTATGCTTTAAAATTATATGCATAATTAAAAGGGGAGATCATGATTTGGAGAGACCCTTGACAAGGCATTGAATCTATCTCGCAACAGTATTTTAGTGTGTATGACGAGTGTACGATTACCAATGATGTAAATTGTTACCATTTGCCATTTGAGTAGTAGTGGTAGTAGTAGTGGTAGTAGCTGTAGTAGTATGTAGTTCTAATTGTAGTAGTAATTGTATTTTAAGATAGTATGTTGCAGTATGTTCATGTAAAAAACAGTTATCCATAATTAATAGGGAAGAAAATTACTTGGAGAGACCCCTGCCAAGGCTTTAGCCTCATTTCCACTGGTTCGCTTTTGGAGTGGATCGGTATGGCCCACAAGTGTCTCCACTGTCTAAAGTGAACCATACCACCGCGGTTCGAGGTGGCAAAAAGCAAGAAGAAAATAATAAGTCTCACCAGTCTCACCAAAGTCTCACCAAATGCTGACTTGATGCCATATTTCCAGCTATGGCAACTTTATATTTTGAGCCAATCTCCATTGCAAAACAAAGCACAAATGCAACAGCTATTTCCTGTTTATGGATGCATGGCAATATAAAGATTGAAAATATAATATGTCAAGTGCATCTAACATGAGCCAATCCCAATGCATTACTTAAAGAGGTTAAAGTGTGCCATAGAGGCGCAGAGAAGTGAAGGATATGCAGAACAAGCTGATGATAAACCAGAAAAAGTTTGTGTTTACACTAACTTCAGCCACAAACTAAATGTCTTTTTGTAATGGCTGAAATCAGCCTTATGATTCCGAGTATAATTCAAATATGATTTTGCCTGCTAGGCACAGTCTTATACAGTGCAAACTTGTTCACCGAGTTTATTATACAAAATCACGCTTATCCAAAATATACCCCAATATTTCCCCAACATGTGACCGGTGCCAACAATCAACAGGAAACCTGATTCATACATTTTGGCTATGTCCACGACTCTATGGTTATTGGACCGAATTTTTTTCAATAATCTCAAGTGCTATTGACAAGAAAATTCACCCAAATCCTTTGAGTGCCTTATTTGGGATTTTTGTAGGGCCACCTTCTCTTTCCAACTCCCAGAGGAACTCCCTTGCTTATATGACCCTTCTTGCAAGGAGGGTAATTTTATTGAAATGGAAGTCCCCACAGCCTCCATCATTTATACAGTGGCTCAGGGATATACTCTATTTTCTTAAACTTGAGAAGATAAGATTGACACTTCATGGCTCCTCTGATAGGTTTGCACAAATATCGCATCCACTGTTCCAAATAGTACAACAAATTAACTTCCCTTCTATTCCTGATTAACCCTTTTTTTCTGGAGGCCCTTTCCTTCTTTCCCCAAATTTATCTAGCTATTTATATAATTGCTCATCTCCTATGTCATCTAGGTTCATGGGTTCTCACTTCAGTATGTATATTTATGTATATGCATATGTACGTGTATCTATGGGTGTATGTATGTATATGCATGGTCAGGACGGGTAACTGCATTTTTTCTTTTTTGTCATTTGGATGGAGAATGTTAGTGTGGTGTTTTTGTTTTTGCGTGTGTATCATTGTGTTATAAAAGGAGATTGTGCAGAATATCTTTTTACTTTCTCGCTATTTGTGATATGTGAATGTACATTGTACAATTTCTGTACAAGCCAAATAAACAAATTTTGAAAAAAAAAATATATATATATATATATATATATGATTTTGTCAATGGAAAAGAGGCTAAAGTGTCCTTCTATGGCACTGACTATGTATCGCTGCTTTGCAGGAACATTTGGAGCATTCACATGTTTGTTGTTGCCTCTGCTTCTGGCGCTAGGTGACTGAACAGAAGCATGACACGCAAACTCTGCTCGTTGTACGTCTGTCCATGAGTGTCGATACTGCTGTCCTGCGCATTCTGACCACGCAAGCCTATGTCATGCATAGACCTGTGTCACACTTAAAGCGGCCAGGGCCGATTATAATGGAAACACTACCCAGGTGGGGGTGCACCCCACCCCAACTCTTCCGCATTAAGGCGGACCCAAGTGAACTGTGCCAGTGGAAAAGAGGCCATAGAATATCTCGCAATATTTTATACCATTAATGTCAATTGTTAGCATTAGCTATTGCAGTTGTAGTAGTAGCAGTGGTTTTCATTGTGGCTGTAGTAGTAGTAGTAGTAGTAGTAGTAGTAGTAGTGGTAGTGGTCGTAGTGGTTGTGGCTGTGGCTGTAGTTGTAGGAGCAGCAAAGGAGTGCAGGAGTAATATTCAGAGTACAGCAGTAGTAGTAGTTGTACATAGTAGTAGTAGTTACAGTAATACAAGCTGTTCCTCTCATAGATGTTGAATACCAAACTATACGTTGAACTGTATTTGAACCCTCAGTGTGTGACACAAGTCACTGCCAACTTCTATAGTACAATACACACAGGGGGTGGAATGGATCAGGGATGATTTTTAAAAAGATGTGTGCTTATGTTAAAAATTAATAAATATATTATCATTAATAGGGGGGACAATTATATGGAGAGACCCCTGCCAAGGTATTGAATCTTGCAATGGTAAAGATTAAGTGTGTTGTAGAACTTGTACCATTACCTGCATTTGTAAGCATTGACCATTGTTGTTGTAGTATGTAATAATAAGTAGCTTGTCTAATAAGCAACAGAGTAGTAGTAATAGCAGTACTAGTAGTAATTGTACAATTTTAAGTGCCTTGGATTTGTTGAACTATATAAATCCAATGCATTACTACTTGTTTGTAGCAGATGTAGTAGTAGGAGGAGGAGGAAAATTAAGGAGTGCAACTTCTGGCAGCAGTGTACAGGAGAAATAGTTAAAGTAAAAGTTATGGAAGAAGTTGTAGTAGTAGTCTTAGTCATTGTCAATGCAGTACTTATGATAGTCAGAACAGGAGTAGTAGTCCACGTACTTGGAAGTAATAGTAGTAGTGGTAGTCGTGGTGGTAGTAGTAGTGTTTTTTGTAGTGGCTGTTGTTGAGTTAGTGATGCTAGTAGTAGTGGAGTGTAGTCAATGCATTAGTTCTGGCAGTCATTACAGAAGTAGTAATAACAGAATTTACAGTTGTTGCAAGCAGTAGTAGTAAAACAAACTTTTTTTCACAGATGTTGAATATAAGACCATGTACTAAACTGTATTTGAACCGCCAGTGAAGTAGTGTGTTGTCCATGTGCTTTAGTGCTTATTCTCTCTGAGGTTTAGGGTCAGTCCCAAATGCCTCTCCATTTCACTGAGTTGTGGTCCTGTCCAACTGTCCTTCTGACCCTCATGGTTTTACACTGAGTCAGCACAGGGGCTTTCCAGTGTTAGACGGGACTGTAGACCCTTCCAGGAATGACTTGGAATTGCCTCGCACACAGCCCTTTATTGATATTAAAATTAATGGGATAAAACACTAATGAGACAGCAAAATAAAAACATATGTTTTGATATTTGTAGAAGGTGGTTGTTGTTTATATCAATGAAATCAATCAAAATCACTATACTGTCCCGAAGGACAGGTTAAGCTCATTAAGCAGTAAAATACAATAATAATAGACACAAGTCTCCGTGCAGCTCACCAGGTAGAGTCATCAGATCCAGTTTCAGGGCCCTTCCTCTTGTTCTCTGTGTTCCTACAACCTCCAGGGGGAGTAATACCAGTCAAAATCTAACGTCCAGCTTGTTTCTAAGTTCACTAATGTCTGCAGGATTTGTGGAGCTTGGTAAAATAAAACTAAAATGAATTGCATTGCATTATTTTTTGTTGCATTATTGTCCAGCATAACATTAGACTTAAGATATGTTTATTACAATTGCTAACATTGCTGCATATGGTAATGTTTTCTGCTGAGGCTCTGGTGTTACTCACATGTGGTCGAGTTGTTGTCAGTCGCCAAAACAGCTCTTTTTTTTTTTTTTTTATATATATAGTTTCTGATATTTGGCGGCTAAAGCTAAATCGGCCATTGAAAATCCATTGGAGCTATAAACGGGTTCTAGCTCTACTGTGTAATGCAGGCTTTCTGTGTACAAACTGGTTTGTTCAACTAAGAGCTGCAGTTTAAAGTTGGTATGGCAGGTTTGCATCTTTTTCTAATGGTTAATCTTAATCTAACGGGGTTTGTTGGTGCTAAATACTTTTACACTAGCTATGTCATCAACACAGAACATTGGTGACTTCTCCAGAGAGGTGAAGCCTGCCTGAAAAGTTGCATAGTGCACCAATTAGCCAGATGGCACAGATATGAACTTTAGTTTAGTCCTGGTATGGTTCTGGTTTAGCCTTGGTTCAGTCGTGGTTTAGTGCTTGGTTCAGCCCCAGGTTCAGTCCTGGTTTAGCCCATGATTTAGTCCTGCTTTAGTCCTAGTTTAGTCCTTCTTCATTCCTGCTTTGGTCTTACTTCAGTCCTGCTTTAGTCCCTGATTCAGTCCTGTTTCAGTCTTGTTTCAGTCCCAGTTTAATCCTACTTTAGTCATAGTTTAGTCCTGGTTCAGTCCTGGTTTAGTCCTGGTTTAGTCCTGGTTCAGTCCTGCTTCAGTCCTGGTTTAGTTATGCTTTAGTCCTGTTTTAGTCCTCCCTCTCCTCCATTAGCCGTATCATCATTTGTGCTTTAGACAAGGATTGATCTGCAGATTGTGGTGAATACATCATCGCTAATGAACGCGTCGAGTGGAGTTACATTACTTAAATAAACACTTTGGAATAACAGATGAAGCAGGGTGCCAGAGAGGAGAGACAAATCTAAGTTTAAGAGACATTGAAGCAGGATTTTGCTGACACAGAGATGAACAAATAGTTGAAATTGAATCGAAATTGCAGTTTGAATTGCCGCAATTAGCAAATAACAAAGAGTACTATTCTGTATAATTATTATGTCATCTTTGAGAGCTAAATGTCTTCATTGGTTCTTATTTCGTGTGAAAGCTGCTAACCCTGTAGTTGAGACCTTTACAAACATGTTCTGAAAAGCATGGGATTCTTGGATTAGTTCAAAGATCAAATTTCAGTTTTCTCTCAAATGAGTAACGACTTAGTAAAGTAGTAGTAGTAGCGGAAGGAGTAGAAGTAGCAGCAATAGTAGTAGTAGTAGCAATAGTAGCAGTGACAGTAGTAGCAGTAGTGATAGTAGTAGTAGTATCACAAATTGGAGTAGTTCTAGCCACAGTAGTTAATTTCACAAATCCCAAAGTGTGTTTTTCATTGACTCTGCTGGTGTCATCTACTTGTTATGCTTTTGGTGGTAATTAGCCACATCCAGGCACAGTACACATCTGTAAACAGCCTGAGTAAAGCCCCTCTCCTCCTCCAGTTTAAATCACATCTGCATTTACATGGAACTGATGCATATGTACACGCACCTGTCTAACACCTGGCCTCCATCTCTCAGGCTAAATACACTACTGCTGCTACTGCGACAACACTGTACCAAGGCCCCCAGCCCACGCTTCGGCCACAACATCAGATGGCCTAGCAAATATAAAACTACTACTACTGCTAGAAATACTACTACTAATACTACTAGTACTGCAACTTGGCTGTACCAAAAACCACAGGCCACGCTTCAGCCACAACATCAGATGGCCTAGCAAATATGAAACTACTGTTACTGGTACTACTACTACTACTACTACTACTACTACTCATACTACTACTACTACTGCTCATACTACTACTACTCATACTACTCATACTACTACTACTACTACTACTACTACTACTACTACTACTACTACTACTACTACTACTACTACAGTTAAATATCCTATTTAATTATGCTGAAATATCAGAAGACTAAAAACTAATCCAAGAATCCCATGCATTTCAGAACATGTTTGTAGACTACTAAACTACACGGTTAGCAGCTTTTACACAGAATAAGACCCCTCGGAGACACAGGGAAGGCATCTGACACACAGGGACATTTAGCCCTCAAAGATAACATTATATTACATACATAATTTCAGTTTTTTGCTAATTGACCATTTGCATTTTAATTCAATTGTGATTAATCTTGTTGTGAAGAAAGGAAACGTCTTCACTAGTATACACAGATGGTAGCTCCAGCTGTCTGCAGTTATTCTAAGCCTCTCTAATATGAACAAGTCCTGTATGTGTGTGCCTGTGCATGTGTGTGCGGAAATGTGCATGTGTGTATGGGGGTAAATGAGGGGGCTATTTGGGGGTAAGGGGGGTGGGGTAGTAATTTCCTGGTTCCTATCGGCAGGTGCAAGACTGGCCAGCCCTTATGAACTGAATTCTTCACTGTCAAATGTAGACAACACCAAACCTTTATGATTGACTTCTGCATCATCACATTGCTGAGCTTTGCTACTTTTTTATATATACACCATAAATTTTAACACAAAGAAACAGATGTTATAGAACCAACTCCCAAGGACTTTGTAAATTGCAAAAATGATCTTTGAAACATTGGCATAAATGAGACAAATGTTGAACAATACATGCCAACCATCGTCTAGATACTTCTTACCAAACTTGTTTTAAAATAACATTTGTATATCCATTTGTAATGAATCATTTGAGATGCTGCAAGCACGCATTACATTAAAAAAAAGCATTACATTACAATCTTCTTCTCAACCGCCCTTATGTTACAGTTAATTACTGTGTTTCTGTTAGTGTTTTTTTGTTTGATTTATTAGTTATTTATTAGTATTCTTCACAGGTCGAGAACTTGAAAATTACCTTGTGTATCTCACTTTCATAAATAATACACATGTTACTGTCTCATTCAGATAATTTCTCCTCTAATTCCCATAATTTTTCTCACACATTTGAATCTTTTTTGAATGGTTTGGTGAATGGTTTGAATAGAGCATGACAGGAGAACGTGTTGTTGTCATGTTGTCTTCGTACGGAGGAGATTAGCACAACTGACAGCTCTGTAGTAACTGTCATAAATGAACCCAAATGTGGTTTCATCCTCAGAGTTTTCCTTTTTTTTCATGTTTTTACACTAGTCTCTGTGCTAATTCAGTCTTTAGGTTCATTTAGAATGCTCTGATCATTCAGTCTCACTAGTGATTTAATTATATCTGGGGTTTTTGTCGATTGTGGATTTTTCTCTGTTATTACTAAACCAGGGCTGAACTAGGACTGAACTAGAACTAATCTAGAGCCAAACCAGGTGTAAAATGCATTAAATCACAGATTGGCATTATGAGTGGACATAGGATTACGCGTTCTATACATCAAATATAAATCAGATCTGAGTGCTGTTTGACTGCTCCATCAAATGAGTCAGATGCCCTGGACACTTCTATATGACCTCATGGTCATTAATAATCACTGTTAAAAGCTTATGCCATAAACTACAGTGACTGAAAATACAACAGCTTGCTTTTACGATTTCAGTTAGATCATGTTCTATAGGCACAGCAGAGCAGTAGTAATATTAACTGGGCTGGTTTTGGTCTTGGTTTATTGCTGGTTAGTCCCTAGTTTCTTTAGATGTAATTTGAATCTTGTTTCAGTCCTGCTTTACTACTAGTTATATCATGAATTAATTCTGGTTTAAGATGCATTTAGAACTAGTGGAACTTGTTTAGTCCTGGTTTAGTCCTGATTTAGTTCTGGTTTGGTCCTCCATTAGTTCTGGTTTAGTCCTGGTTTACACCTGGTTTAGTTCTGACTTAGCCCTGGTTTAGTCCCGGTTTAGTCTTCATTTACTCCTGGTTTAGTCCTGGTTTAGTCTTAGTTTAGTCCTGGTTTAGTTCTGGTTTAGTATTAGTATAGTTCTCTTTTAGTCTTAGTTTACTCCTGGTTTAGTCTTAGTTTAGTCCCAGTTTAGATCTGGTTTAGTATTAGTTTAGTCCTAGTTTATTTCTAGTTTAGTATTAGTTTAGTCCTCTTTTAGTCTTAGTTTACTGCTGGTTTAGTCTTAGTTTAGTCCTAGTTTAGATCTGGTTTAGTTTTAGTTTATTCCTCTTTTAGTCTGATTTTACTCCTGGTTTAGGCTTAGTTTAGTCCTAGTTTAGTTCTGGTTTAATCTTAGTTTAATCCTGGTTTAGTATTAGTTTAGTCCTCTTTTATTCTTAGTTTACTCCTGGTTTTGTCCTGGTTCATAGCTATAAAAATAAATGATTTTAATGAATTTTCATTGACATTCCTGCATAACGGCATTCTTGTAACTTCAGCCCCATAAGTCATTTATAAGAATGTGAGGGTTTAAATGAGCCTAATCCTCTTGGTGATAGAGTGAAACTAGACCCATACAAAAACCTGGTCCGTGGGTGGTCCTTGGTCCAAGCAGGATTAGACTAGGACTAGACCAAGATTAAACCAGAACTTAACCAGGACTAAACTAGTATTAAAACTGGACAAAATCAGGTCTAAACTAGGACCAAACCAAGTATAAACCAAGTATAAACCAGGACTGAACCAGTACAGAACTAGAATTGAACCAGGGCTGAACCAGGACTACCCCTCCCTGTGATAATGGAGTCTTCCTGTAGTTGTATCTCCTTCACCTTAGTTAATGAGCACAGTAGCCTTGGTGAGTTCACTGTTGTTGGACCTTTGTGTAAAGACTCTTTTCAATGTCACAGCAGCAGCAGAGGTCATTGAAAAAACATTTCTCTATCGGACTGTCTGAAATTGCTGACAAAGGAACTAAACAAACAAGGCAACAGAAGAGACAAGTAATTAGACATATTTTACCAGAAATACAGACTATGGACGAAGTGTGAACGATTTGGGGAAAAACTCTATTTGCGCTTGTATTGCGACTGTGATGAGATTTATGATTTATGTTTTAATAATGTTTTAATTCTGTTTAAAGTTCACATTTTAAACATGTTCAGAAGAATTGACAAAAATATTGAAATCTGAACTGACAAAGTAATAAGAATAAAATCACATTTTAACATGTTATTTTACAAATGTTCCATATGTTGTGTTTCTGTCAAATTAATAAATACATTTAGTTTAAATGCAGAAAGAAGTGAATTGTGCATTTTGTTGATGGGACGATATGATTTAAACGTCTTACAACACATAAAACTGACTGAGCTTTGAGCCTTGCAATAATGTTGTTACCTCCTCAAAAACATACCTGGAGTTGTGTTTTGTTACACTCACACAGGTTTGAGTAACCCTTTATTATTAGTCTGTCTACATCTCCAAAGCTGTAAATGCTCTGTTCCACCTTGTGATGTCTTGAAGTGGTACTTTTTAGTTTAGTAGAGATTGGGTGGTTTCAGGACTGATATTTCTGAAATTATTCTAGTGAAGTTGTATAGAGTTTAAAACCATTGTGGAGCACTTCCTGTATTGCCACATGACATCCCAAGGTGGAACAGAGTGTTTTCTGTTTGAGACAAAAACTCAGCCTAAATATACAGGGTTTGTATGATGTATTATGGAACCTTTAAGCCAATAACATATTCTCATTGCTCATCTTTAGAGGGATTAAATGGTTTAAATGTGTTTATTGTTACTCTGGTCTGGTCTCTGGTGTCTGGTCCTCTGCTCTCTGCTCTCTGGTCTGGTCTTTGGTCTCTGGACTGCTCTCTGCTCGCTGGTTTCTGATTTCTGGTCTAGTGTTTGGTCTGGTCTCTGGTCTGGTCTCTGCTGTCTGGTCTCGTCTGGTCTCTGGTCTCTGGCCTGGTGTCTGGAGTCTGGTCTCTGGTCTTTGGTTTTTGGTCCAGCCTCTGGTCTCTGATCTAATCATTGGTCTCTGGTCTCTGGTCTGGTCTCTGCTGTCTGGTCTCTGGTCTTTGACCTCTGGTCAGGTTTCTGCAGTCTGCTCTTTGGTCACTGGTCTCTGGTCTCTAAGTCTAATGTCGAGGTCTAGTGTCTAGGGCTAGTGTCTAGGTCTAGTCTCTAGGTCAGTCTCATATTTAGACCCAATTCCAGAGTAAGACCTGATCTGAGGCTAATTAGCAAACATATTATAACGTTTTATATATATATATATATATATATATATATATATATATATATATATATATATATATACACACTCCACCTCTTCTTAGGTGCGGGCCATTTCCCTTGAACAGGTCCTCTTGTTTCAAGAATAGATCAAAGTTCTCAATGTAGTGCAGTCCTCTGGCTGCACATTCGTTGAACAGCTGAAACAGCAGGGTAAATTTGTTTATCTTCCTTCTGTCCATGCTAGGAAGAAGTCCACTGATGAATGTCTTAACCACCACTTTATCAAGCTCCTCAAATAATTCAATGAAATTCTTTTTCAAGATTTCAGTCTGATTCATTCCGGTGTCAACTGCACCCACATGCACAATCAGCTGTTTAGCTCCTCGGTGTGTCGACAAAACTTTTGGCAGGAGTTTTGTAGTCTCAGAAACAGTGTGACTGGGATAAGAGCAAGTTTTAATTCTTCTGTGACTCATATCTCTGATAACACCATCTCCTAACAGCAGCGTATCTCTGACCTTGACGTCTGGCACAGATCGCATGTCTGCCGCTGCTCTTTTGCCAACTTCATTGCTCTTGTTTTGAGACAAAAATCCATTTTCTGTTTGTATGTTAACATCAGTCTGTGACAGTGGTAAAAAATCTGTTTGTAATCTGTATTTTGGGTGATATTAACACTGTCTTTTATCACTTGTTGTCTTGTCTTGGCATTCTTGTCATACAAAGACTTGGAAAAGACACTCAGGTTTAAGTTGAAAGTAGCAGTTTATTCACCTTCTTCTCTGAAAGTAGCTGTGGGTTGCTTACCACTGGAATTCACAGGGAGTCTTCGGCGAAGTCCTTTTTCTGATTTTTAAACAAGTGTCCGTGCTTGTAGCTCATTAATTTGTTGTTGAGTTCCAACAGCGTTCACAGAAAGAATTGCCTTGGTTTCTTCCCCCGGACATGTCGCTGGCTCATCAGAAATTTTGTTAGAAAATTTTAGAATTTTAAAAATGGTTTTCTTGGTTAGTCTTGGTTTACGTAAAAGAAAATCATAACAAAAAAATCTTCCAGCACTGGAAGAGGTAAAATGATTAAAAAGAAAGTAAAAAAGGAAGCAGTAGGAGCAAGCAAGGTTTGCATCTCCATTCTTCAGAAGCAGGAGTAGTAAATGTAGGGGTAGGGGTTTCATCATCTACGGTCCATAATCTATATCCATATCTATAATCCATATCATCAAAAGATTCAGAGAATCTGCAGAAATCTACACATAAATGGCAAGGCCGAATACCAACATTCAATGTCTTTGACCTTCGATCCCTCAGGCGGTACTGTATTAAAAACAAACATGAATTTGTAAAGGATATTACCACATGGGCTCAGGAACACTTCAGTAATCCACTGTCAGTTAACACAGTTCATCACTACACTTTCAAGTGCAAATTAACTGTACCATGCAAAGCGAAAGCCTTATATCAACAACACCCAGAAACGCCGCCGGCTTTTCTGAGCCCGAGTTCACCTGAGATGGACTGACGCAAAGTGTAAAAGTGTGCTGTGGTCTGACGAGTCCACATTTCAAATTGTTTTTGGAAATCATGGCCGTCGTGTCCTGCGGGCCAAAGAGAAAAAGGGCCATCCGGATTGTTATCAGTTCAAAAGCCAGCATGTGATGGTATGGGGGTGTGTTAGTGCCCATGGCATGCTTGCAGTCCAGACCTGTCTCCTATTGAAAATGTGTGGCACATTATGAAGCACAAAATACGACAACAGAGACCTCGGACTGCAGAGCAACTGAAGTTGTACGTTCAGCAAGAATGGGAAAGGATTCCTCCTGCAAAGCTTCAACAATTGGTGTCCTCAGTTCCCAAACGCTTATTGATTGTTATTAAAAACAAAGGTGATGTAACACAGTGGTAAACATGCCCTGTCCCAGCTTTATTGGAAGTGTTGCAGACATCAAATTGAAAATGAGTGAATATTTGCATAAAAACAATAAAGTTTATCAGTTTGAACATTTTTTTAAGTTTTAGACAGCATCTCAACTTCATTGGAACTGGGGTAGTAAAATACCCTCTCCTTAAAAGCTCTAAAATGTCAATTCTGCATACTATATTTCCAAAAATTTCTGCTTGGTTTTGTGGAATAAGTGCTCAGTGTTTTTATCGCAGTGAAGACAGTTTAAGTCCGGATCAGACTGGTTTAGAGCACAGGACCTACAGCACATTTGGCCCTAAGCCTCAAGAGTGATCCAGTTTACAGAGAGACACTGTGGCCTTGGCAGCACCTACCCGCTCAGAGAGAGAGAGAGAGGGAGGGACGGGCGGGCGGGGGGAGAGGAATGAGAGAGAGGGTGTGGGAGGGAGAAGGAGAGACAGAAGAGGGGAGAGAGACTGTGGCCTTCACAGCACCCGCTCAGAGAGAGAGAGAGAGGGAGGGGGGTGGGGGGACTGGCCTTGGTAGCACCCGCTCAGAGATAGAGGGAGGTTGGGGGGGAGAATGAGAGAAAGCAGGTAAGAAGAAGGGATAGGAAAAGATAGAGACAGCACTGAGGGAAGCAAGGTGGAAAGAGAGAAATAAAGAGGAGATTCAGACAGTAAGAGATGGGGGAAACAGAACAAACAAAATTATTGGGACATGGAAGAGAGAGGGGGGTGTGGAAAGAGGGGAAGAGAAAAGAGAGAGAAAGCGAGGGAGAGGACATTGATTAGGACATCATCATATTCTATGCAACCAATAGAAAGGAGAAGAAGGAGGTAGAGAGAAAGAGAGAGCCTGGGAGAGATGCCAGACAGCAAAGAATCATGGGTAAGCATATACGAGCTGGTGCAGTAGAATCTCTAATGGAATATAATAGGTCTAGTTCTATCATTTAGTCTAAGTTTAGTCCTAGATTACAGCCAGTTTAGCTAAAGCTGCATTGTGTAACTTTTCTGGTGGTGGATCTGTTACAACATCCTTTTGACTTTTGACTATTGACTAAGGAATTCTTGGAATATTTTTTCAGTTCAGATTTCATTTAAATGCCCCTGGAGTTTTTTTACAATGTGCACTTTGAACTGAATACCTCAAACCTAATCACATTTTTCCCCTAAATTAGCTTAGTATTAGCTTGTCTGTATTTCACATATTTGACTTAAAGGCATTTTTCTTGCACATACATAAAAATACTATAATATACAGTGGCTTGCAAAAGTATTCATCCCCCTGAGACTTTTTAAAATTTTGTCGAGTCACAACCACAAATTTAAATATTTTTTCATTTGCATTTTTATGTGAATAAAGAACACAAAATCGTACATAAGTGTGAAGTAGAAAGGAAATTATACATCATTTCCAGAAAAAAATAAAAATAAAATACAACAAACACAGATTCTCAGTTGGATTTTGGTCCGGACTTTGACTGGGTCATTCTAACACATGAATATGTTTTGCTTTAAACCATTCCATTGTTGCTTTGGCTTTATGTTTAGGATTGTTGTCTTTCTGGAAGGTGAACTTCCACCCCAGTCTCAAGTCTTTTGCAGACTCCAACAGGTTTTCTTCCCAGATTGCCCTGTATTTAGCTCCATCCATCTTCCCATCAACTCTGACCAGCTTCCCTGTTCCAGCTGAAGAAAAGCAACCCCACAGCATGATGCTGACACCACCATCGTGTTTGACTGTGAGGATGGTGTGTTCAGAGTGATGTGCAGGGTTAGTTTTCCTCCACACGTAGCGTTTTGCTTTTAGGCCAAAAAGTTCGATTTTGGTCTTCTGCCACATGTTTGCTCTGTCCTCCAGATGACTTCTAGTGAACTGTAAATAGGACTTCTTATGGATGGTTTTCAACAATGGCTTTCTTCTTGCCACTCTTCCATAAAGACCAAATTTGTGTAGTGCACGACTAACAGTTGTCCTGGGAACAGATTTCCCTACCTGAGCTGTGGATTTCTGCAGAGTCACCATGGGCCTCCTGGCTGCATCTCTGATGAGTGCTCTTCTTGTTCGTTCTGTAAGTTTTGGTGGACAGCCAAGGTCCACCAAAACTAGGTAGGTTTGCAGTTGTGCCATACTCTTTCCATTTCCAGATGATGGATTGAACAGTGCTTCTTGAGATGTTCAACGCTTGGGAAATCTTTTTAGATCCAAGCCCCACTTTAAACTTCACAACTTCTCTGATATGTTTGGCGTGCTCCTTTGACTTCATTTTGTGGTTTGCTCCCCAACACTCTCTTAACAAACTTCTGTGGCCTTCACAGGCACAGCTACATTTCTACTGAGACAAGATTACACACAGGTGAACTGTTTTTTAGTCAATAGGTCAACATTCAATCTTTCCAAAATCACCAGGCAACTTCTAAAAGCAATTGGTTGCATTCAAGAAAAAGTGGCTGAATATTTTTGCACGCTGCACTGCTATAGGTTTTAGTTTTAAAAAATTTGGAAATCTTGTAAAATATTTTCTTCCACTTCACACTTGTGTGTTATTTTGTGTTGCTCATTCACATAAAATACTGAGAAAATGTATTTAAATTTGTGATTGTGATGTGACAATATGTGAAAAAGTTCCGGGTGGATGAATACTTTTGCAAGCCACTGTAAGTACTATTGGATTATAATGAGCTCTGAAAGAGTCTGTCTGGTGCGGTGATGCCATATGTAATAATAAAGTTATCACATCTGCGCTTCTGGACAGAGGAATTTAAGTCTTGTGGTGTTCAGTGACGAGAGGACAACTGGAGCTTTAGGTGATTAGGGGTAAACCCAGGCGGACAGTGGAGGAGGGGGTCTGAGTTGGGAGTGGTGAGGGTGCCAGTGAAAGTGCAGGATTCAATTCTCAATTCTCATTTCACATACATAAGCCATATTTTAGAAAAGAACACACACTTCTCGAATACTTTATGAAGATGTGAGTCTGGTCACTGATGAGTTCAGATGATTGCCACTAAAGTAAAGAATACAGCTGAAACCATACACTATATAAAAAGACACATATACATTTTTGTTTGTTTGTTTGTTTGTTTGATTGATTTTTTCTCACTGTCTGATATGAAATTAGACTAAACTTTCCCTGTTTTAGGTCAATTAGGTTTACCAAAATTATTTCTATTTGCTAAATGCCAGAATAATGAGAGAAGGATTTTTAAAGACAATTTTTCATGACTTTCTTCGAAATCAGAAGTTTACATATAGTAAGATTACTATATATTTAAATCATTTATGAAAACCCAGATGACAATGTTATGTCTTTGGAAGCTTCTGATACATTTATTGACAACATTTGAGTTAATTAGAGACACACCTGTGTATGTATTTGAAAGCACACTTGAAACACACTGCACAAGTCTGGTTCATCCTTGGGTGCAATTTCCAGATGCCTGAAGGTGCCACATTCATCTGTTTAAACAATTATGCACAAGTATAAAGACCATGGGAATGTCCAGCCATCATACCTCTCAGGAAGGAGACAGGTTCTGTGTCCCCGAGATGAATGTGCATATTAACCCAAGAACAAAAGCAAAAGACCTTGTGAAGATGCTGCTAAAGCTGGTAAGAGTGGATCATTATCCACAGTGAAACAAGTACTGTACCGACATGGGTTGAAAGATCACCCTGCCAGGAAGAAGCCAAAAGAAACATTAAAAAGCCAGACTGCAGCTTGCAAATGCACACAAAGACAAAGATTGCCAAAAATTGTCAAAAAAAAAATCCTTCTCTCGTTATTCTGGCCTATAGCAAATAGAAATAATTTTGGTAAACCTAACTGACATGAAAACAGACTAAACTTTTACTGTTTTATGGCAGACAGTGAGAAAAAAAACATATGTACATATATAGTGTATGTATACTTCTGGTTTCAACTGTAGTCATTAAAATTAATTAATTAATTTTAATTAATTTGGCAGAGATTTTATATCAGATGCCCCTCCTGACAATTTATCCATACACTGGCTCAAAAAGTTTATTCTATAGATTAAAGAGCCCCTGCTTTTTTCTGATCTGTTTATAATATTGCTTTCACATCAAAATCATACCGGGACTAGTGTTTTGTTTCATTAACATGAACCCTGCATATTTAGGAGTTCTTTTCTGAAACAGCAAACACTCTGTTTTTCACCCTTTTCACCTTGTGATGTCATGTGGTACAGGAAGTGTTCCAATGTGTTTTTAAACTCCTTCATTTGAATCAATATTTATCATTTCAGGCCTTGAATTGCTAATCTCTACTGAACTAAAGATAAAAAGAGCTGTTAACTTGAAAACTACTCCTCCATGACATCATAAGATGGAACAGAGCACTTTTAGCTTTAGAGATGTAGATAGCCTCACAATAAAGGATTAGTCAAACCTGTGTGAATGAAGGTATGTTTCTGAGGTGGTAACAACATTATAACATGAAGCTGATGAGAAAGTATTTTTGTTTAATGTAGGACCTTTAAAATATATATTTGTTTCTTTTTTAGGAGGGACCCATATGACTATCCAAGACCCATCTCCAACGACCCAGGCTACTACGACCCAAATGTAACCAGGGAACGCCTACCTCTGCCCCAATCCTCCCACCAACCGGGCCCCTCCTCCAACCAGCGTTATCCTTCCTCCCCACACCAGAACCGCATTGACCAGAGGGGGCGCCAGCAGCAATACGAGCCTGCTAAGAGAGACGGCTACAGACAAGCTAGCCCGGGACGCTACATTGATGATCGCTATGAATACGCAGACAGGAGGCAGCCAGATCCACGGAGAAAGAATCCAGTTATAGGCGCAGTCTGAAGGTAGAATATTTAAAGCACAGTCAGGGACATTTAGGGTGAGTTGGAGAAATATAATAGAGTTTATCAATACACATGTGACACTGAATTAAACTCTTAGAAAAATGACAAACCGAGCTAGATGTTGTATTTTAAATTTGTTCCTAATTATCTAGACACAAGACTACATTTTGGACTTTGGGGTGTGTTGGGATCAGAAGTAAACCTGAACAAGACCAGAACTAAACCAGGACTAGACCAGGACTAAATCTGTACTAGACCAGAACTAGACCAAGACTAAACCTGTACTAAGCCTGTACTAGACCATAACTAAACCAGTGCTAGACTAGGACTAAACCAGGACTAAATCTGTACTAGACCAGGACTAAACCAGTGCTGGATTAGAACTAAACCAGTGCTAGTCCGGGACTACCTGTACTAGATCAGGACTAAGCCTGTATTAGACCAGAACTAAATCAGTGCTAGACCAGATCTAAGCCTGCATTAAACCAAGACTAAACCTGTACTAGACCAGAAGTAAACCAGAGCTATCCCAGGACTAAGCCTGAACTAGACCAGAACTAAACCAGGGCTAGACCAGGGCTAAACCTGTACTAGACAAGGACTAAAAATCAAATCTGGACTAAATCTGGACTAAATTAGGACTAAATTAGGATTAAACCTGCACTAGACTAGGACTAGACCAGAACTCAACCTGGACTAGAAAAGGACTAGAACAGGATCAAACGAGGCCATGGTCCAGATGTGAATGAAATCTAAAAGACACTGAAAATGGAACAAAAACAGATCGATGTTACAATTTTTCAAAGCATCTTTTCCCTAAAACAGTACTTTTTCTGAACTATAAACTTTACCATTTCAGTAAGACCAGTTGGAAGAAATTCAATTCAAATGACATTGCATAGCTAAAGGTCCACTATGTAACTTTTCTGGTGAGGGGTCCAGTGGCTGGAAATTGAATTGTTTTTCCTGGGATGTTCCACACTATGACCCCTCTCACTGTAGGAATGTATGTTCACCAAGGTATTTTTTTGCAATAACAGCTTGACATAAATTTAACGCCATACGGTGGAATATTCCAGTCAAAGCAATACATTCCTAATTCCCTACAGTATAAAAATTACACAGTGCATCTTTAAAAGTTTCTCCAAATTTTCCGTAAACTGCCAGTTTCAAAAGCCTATAATACTGTTATTCCAATGCATTGTAAATAACTATAAGAGAATAGAGACTGTTATTCCCCAATCTGAGAGCAGAATTACAAACACTCATACACGTCATGCAGTACTACATGTAATACTATTGATTTTTTAATTCTTTAAATGTGTTCATTTGAAGTTAAGTATAAACCCAACATTTATGTTAACAGCACATTTAAGTGCTAAAAAGCCTGGGAAAACAGATGAGTGTAGAGACCCATGGAGGAACTGATCAGAGTGAAATATTTCATTTTATTATTATTATATATTACAGCGATGCAGGATTTGATCAGTGTTATCCTCAAAATAAACCTCTCTCTCATTGTGAACTCTATTTAACTTAAATGAAGGCAAACTAAGGTTTCAACTGACAGACAACATTTTTAACAGTTTCCGATTAGTAAAATAATATAATCAAGCTAACGACTAGCATGCAAATTTGGTACGACTCAAATTGGGGAATGATAGGGACTTTTGTCGTTAGATTGAAGTTAATATATTTTTTACATTGAGCACTGATAATGTACATATCTTTACAATTTATTAATTTAACATAGATTATCAAAATAGATAATTTAGTGGAAGCCATATTTTGTACTGTAAAGTCAAATCCGGGTTGGAAGGCCTTGCTGAGTTTGCAGAGAGGAAGCAGACACGTTCCTGTCACAACATACAACCAGGAAGTAGACACAGGAAGTAGAAGATGACAAACAGGAAGCAGGAAGTAGTATGCCCAACTTCAAAGCCTCCATTTGTCCTTGATGTTAAATCCCTCCTGTGTGTTTTTGACATTTTTATTACGTATAAATTGATAATATATTTGTCAACGCTTTTTGTGTGGTGTTTGAATAAAACCTGTATATTGTATAAACTATGAAACTTATACTGCTACTGTAGCCAATGTGTTCTTGGGGTTCGGATTTGCCATGTGTCTGTTGCATGTTTTTTACACATTTTTTGCATTAAATATTAAGACCTCTACTTTGTTCTAGGTTTATTTGCTTTTACCCCTTATTTATTACATGTTAATCAGAATCCTTTTATTGCCATTATTTGTGAACACAGTTCACAAACTAGGAACTTATTTTGGTGATAAAGTGCAACATAAAACACACTGAATAAATACAAATACAAATAAGGGCATGCACGAAGTTAAAAAAGATATGCTTAAAAATAAAATAAAATACTTAAAGGTAGAAAATATATACAACAACAGCATCAGAACAACAGTGCAAACATGACTTATTGAAGTGACCGGTGTTATAAAGTGTCCAGGACCTGTACCAGGTTTTTTCTCCATGCATTTGAGCAAAATGTGTATTGTCCCAGTACAGATATATTGTATAAGCAGCTCTTGAGGTTAAAATAAGTCAGCTGTGTACTGCCTGCATGTCATCTGTGTGGTCTCTGAATCTTATGAAAAGTGCTTATAAATTCATCGTGATGAATAATTAGAATGCTCTGAATGCATAAGGTAAGTGAGGAATAACTTTGGACTGCTGCAAAATGTTGAAAATGAGCTAGTTATGTTTTTCACGACCGTAAAAATCAGGTACAATGCCTTAAAGTCATGATTCATCTATTTGAAGATTAATTGCTTGGGTCTTGAGATAGATTTGCCCTATAAGATGACTGATAAGGAGAGCCTGCGTTTTGATAACAGCTTATTAATTCCTGACAATTAGCGTCCAGGAAATCTCAGCTAGAAAATGATTACTCGCCAATTTGTGCATTTAAATGAAGATGGTGGACAGATTTAGACTTAAAATGTGAATAATTAGTATGGAAAGAGTTCTGTTTAAAGGTGCTTTACCCGATTTTTACTGTCTTAAAACCGTGAAAAACTGAACAAGTTCATTTTAAGCAGTTTGCAGTGGTCCAAAGCTATTTCTCACTTATCTTATGCATTCAGAGCATCCTAATTATTCACCACAATGAGTTTATAAGCAACTTTCAGAGACCAGAGCAGAGCTAACAACAACTAGCACGCTAAAGCTAGCTGTCCCACTCCCCCTGTGGAGTGTAACTCTTTCAGATGCCCTGATGACAGCTGGACCCTCTCCTCCTCCCCACCTGGCTCTCCTCCTCCTCGCCCGGCTCTCCTCCTCCTCGCCCGGCTCTCCTTCTGCTCGCCTGGTCTTCCTCCTCCTCGCCTGGCCCTCCTCCGCCCCCCTCCCTCCTCCTCGCCTGGCCGATTTTTCTTTTTTTGTCTGATTTCCTGTTGTTTGATTTTTCCTGTTTGTGTTTGATTTTTCCTGTTTGTTTTTGTGTGTAGGCAGCACGGTGGCTGAGTGGCAACATTCATGCCTCACAGCAAGAAGGTTGGTTCGATCCCTGGGTCGCCCAGGCCTTTCTGTGTGGAGTTTTTCATGTTTCTCCCCGTGTCTGGATGGGTTTCCCCATCAACCAAAACATGAACGCCCTTGGAGACAACTGTTGTTGTGATTTTGGGCGTTACAAAAATAAATGAATTGAATTAAAATGCACTTCCTGATTCTCTGACAATAAAACGCTTTATAACTGGATGTAGACAGAACACAGCACATTTATTTTGACCTGAAGAGCTGCTTATGCAATTTTTCTGTACTGGGACATGACACATGGGGAAAGGCGAGATAACCCTTTAATTAGCAACCAGAAGAGTAGACGCCTAGCTTGTTGATCGCTATCAGAATAGGAGCAGATAAAAAATGGCTCCCTCATTAGATTTTGTCATTTTTAGACAAAACTTTGTGCTAAAAATTTATATAAGAGGGATGTGGGTGTACAATGGACTAAGCTGTACAAACAGGTGGAGGAAAGAGTGTCTGTGGCTTATCCTGTGGTGACAAATGACCAGAAAACCCCCTGATGTTTAAATGGATGTTCAGCTCTTGTTGGGGGTATGTTACAGTGTTTAAAGCTACATTATGACATTTTTCTAGTCGAGTGGTCTGACAATTTCTTGTCTCCATGGAGATGTTACTGATTTGCCTGCATGTTTCGCAGTAATGGCTTTAAACATATCTATCTCCAGAGACAACCATATGACGCCACCAGACCAAGTTATAGGTCAGATCTGTGAATAGGCGACTCCTCTCTCGGTAAGAATGCATGTTTTTCTAGTTATTTTTGATCCATGAAAACAGCTGTAATTGAATAAATGCAAGATAAATTGGTTTCATGTCATACTGTGGAACTTCCCAGCAGATAAACAGTTGTGCCCTTTAAATATTATGTATTTAGTTCACAATTATAGCAATGCATGCACGCACACAGTATTAAGTCACGCTCCGGGGATGGTCTGATTCCAAAAAGCAGTATTGAACTCCTCTGCTCTCAAGCATGTTTGAAATAAATAAGTCGTTTTTGTCTTGTAAGTTTTTAATCATGATCTCCTTTTTACAAAACTAATTAAAGGGGCTGTACCTGACTCTCCCCATCTATTTGAGCAAAATGTGTCTTGCCTAAGGAGAGATACATTGAGCAGCTCTTGAGGTCAAAATAAGTCCACTGTATGCTGAGTGAAAGTTGTGGAATGTGCTTACAAACTCATTGTGGTGACCGATTAGGATGTTCAGAATGCATAAGGCAGGCATGTCCAAACTATGGTCCGGGGACCAAATGTGGACCTCAGACAAGCTTTTCTTGCCCTTCAGGCTTCCAGTTGGTGCACATTACCTAAAGGACTACTTCTACAGCAGGTTTCTGAAAGTCTCCCACCATAAAGCCAATGTTAAATATTAGACGTCAGCTATTGAGGATCTAAGCATGAATGAAGGTCTCGTAGCCCAGTCGAACCTGTTCTAATTGCACAGAACTATTCACTGCACTGATAGCAGTCCATGGCTCCCGATCAGTTCTCCGCTTCTTCTGTGTTTTGATTTATTGCCACTGATGAAGAAAATTTGGACACCCTTGGTATAAGGTAAATGAGGAGTAACTGCAAACTGTTTAAAATAAACTAATTCTGTTTTTCATTTTCTGAGATGGTAAAAATCAGGTACAGCACCTTTAACTTAGTTATTTGACACATAGTGTATTGAAAACTTGCTGAACGAAACATGTTTTTTACCCATCCATCCATCCATCTTCTTCCGCTTTATCCGGGGCCGGGTCGCGGGGGCAGCAGTCTAAGCAGGGACTCCCAGACTTCCCTCACCCCGGACACGTCCTCCAGCTCCTCCGGTGGGACCCCAAGGCGTTCCCAGGCCAGCCGAGAGACATAGTCCCTCCAGCGTGTCCTGGGTCTTCCCCGGGGCCTCCTCCCGGTGTGACATGCCCAGAACACCTCCCTAGGGAGGCGTCCAGGAGGCATCCTGAGCAGATGCCCGAGCCACCTCAGCTGGTTCCTCTCAACGTGTAGGAGCAGCGGCTCTACTCCGAGCTCCTCCCGTGTGACCGAGCTCCTCACCCTATCCCTAAGGGTGCCCCCGGCCACTCTGCGGAGGAAGCCCATTTCGGCCGCTTGTATCCGCGATCTTGTCCTTTCGGTCATTACCCAGAGCTCATGACCATAGGTGAGGGTAGGAACGTAGATTGACCGGTAAATCGAGAGCTTCGCCTTCCGGCTCAGCTCCTTCTTTACCACAACTGAACAAGACCCCGAGATACTTGAACTCCTCCACTTGGGGCAGAGACTCACCACCCACCCGGAGAGAGCAAACCACCTTTTTCCGGTCGAGAACCATGGCCTCGGATAACAAATAAAGCTCATTTCAAGCAGCATGTGACTGTTATAAACTACAGCTGTTATTCAGACATAAATAAACCACATCATTATCATGTTTAATTGAGTCCAGAGAAACACTAGAATCACTTACGGACAAGAATTTTTGGAAAGTATTCATGGAAAATGACAACAATTAGTTTTTAACCTCCTAAGACCCGAGCTCTTGCATGACATGCTTTATTAATTTCTCTTTGTTATTTAGGCTGACTGGGACCTGATGAGTGTAAAAACAAAGAATTATCTTTTTACATTATGGAGTTTCAGAGAAAAGTGATAAAATGAATGTCCTCATATGTGGACATTTTAATAAGTTTGATAAAATGTTTGAATAATGATTTGCAAAAAAATATTTACTAAGCAATAATTGTCTTGAATGTAAAAACAAAATGAGAAACAACAATTGTGCCTCTTGGAACAATGTGTCCCTGAAGTGCTGCTGACAGGTGCAGGAAGACATGTGCCTTCACAAAAAAAAAAAAAAAAAAAAAAAAGAAGTAATATTCTGAACCTTCTAAACTATTAAAAATATTTCATGTGGACGCCAGGTTCTAGGAGGTTAAGGCAGATCCCAGATCTGCTCCGGAGACACAAACGGGAAGATCTGCTTTTGCTTTCCTAAAAATTATTGTAGTTATTATTGTAATTATTGTTTTAAAAATGATGTAATTTTTTAATGTGTTTTTTTTTTTTTTTAACTTATTTCATTTTTCACATGATATTTGAATATTACTGCTACTACCACAATTTCAGCTACTAGTATACAGCTACTATATTACTACTTCTACAATGGCTGCTATGTATAACTATTAATACTATTACTATTCTACTTGTACTCTTCCTTTACTACTACCACAACTGCTCTACAGTCCCTTGGGGACAAATAAAGTTATTTGAATTGATCTGATACTACTACAGCTGCTGCTACTACTACTACAAACTATTACCACAACCACTACTACAACATACCACTACTACTACTACATACTACTACTACTAACAATGCCTTACACTTGCACTTTACAGGCTACTACTACTACTACTACTAAAATTACTACTACTACTTCCACAACAACATACTACTACATACTACTACTACTACATACCACCTTCTAGGTCCATAACTACTATACATTACCACTATTACTAGTCCCAGACAATTACTAAAATGTATTGATAAGTCTTCTGTGGTTTTCTAATTATTGAGTAAATTATTTTACTGTATTTGTTCCTTATCACTTTAATTGCATCCAGAATACAACTAAATCTACTAAATACTCCAATCAAATGAATTGTATTTTGCATATTAGATTAACTAAAGCTTTTCTTGACTTCCTTCCATTACTTCAACGACTTTTTCTCATTCAAAAGAGATAACATTTTGGTTTAAATTCATAATCACTATAGGGCCTCACAGAGACTCAGTGTGATGTGTAACCATGGATTTTAACTAGGACTTAACCAGGACTAAACTAGAACTAAACCAAGATTAGAATCCAGGACCGTATAAGGACCGAACCAGAGCTGAAGGAGGACTAAACCAAGACAAACCAAAACTAAACCAAGACTAAAAGCCTTCACCAACTAGATTTTGAAAAACAACACGAAGCAAAAAATGAAGACGCAAGTTACCAAGTTTTAATAGTGACAAATAACTAAACAGATTCTAAACTAAATGTTTTTATTTAAAAAAATTCTATCACAGGGCATTGTTTGCTTGCATACAAAATCAGGCACACACTTTAGCCAATGCATCCTTGTACCATCTCCCAAAATCCCTCCTCCTCCTCTCTCATCTCTCTTCCTCCTCCCCTTCTCTTCCTCTACCCCTTTCCTCCATTGTCAATTCCCTAGCTACGTAGCATTAGCATTAGCCATTCCTCCCGCGCCCCTGTCTCTCACCTGTTAGCTTGTTAGCATGTGTCAATCAAACGAATCCACTCCAGGGAGAACACAGTGGAGTGTAGCCACATTTATCTTTCCAAAACAGGCTGAGAAAAGAAGAGAGGGCACCGAGCAGGGGACCAAGGGTTAACTGGAGAATTGGGTTTAATCGTAGCACTAATTACAAAGTTATTTTAAATTCTAGCTAGCTATTTGAAAAATTGGTGTAACTGGATTTTATGTTTTATGTTGTCCAATATGTTTGAAGTAGTCAGATCTCATTTAGCTTTACCACTTGTCATTAAAGCCCCACCGTGAAACTTTTTAGGGGAAAAATAGACTAAGGTATGTGTATGTATGTGAAGAAAAAAAAAACGAACTCTGAGCAAGCTTGCAAACCTCCTCATTTGCCTCCTGCTTATTTCCATGGAAATGTTGTTCCTTTGGTTATAATATTCCACAGTATGGCACACAACATATCTATCTCTGGAGAATGTTCTAAAAGTATGGTTTTAACTTTCTGTTTCCATGAAATCATGCAGGTCACGTGCCACCTCAATTGCTTTAATGTAAATTTGAATGTATTTTGAAACATTTTTTTCCCCAAAGTATTATCCCATTTTGAAAAAGACTGACTTTTGATGAAATACTAAATGTCACAAAAATGTATGAAAATGCCACAGAGCCAGCGTTTGAAAATCCAACTTCACTTTTATGTCATTTACACAGATATAGATCTGTTATTTATATATATTTACACAGATCTAGATCTATATCAAAATATGACATTGTCAAAATCTACTGGGTGTAACTTCCTTCTTTTACAGAGCCTGAAGCAAAGACAATTCTACTCCTTTATGGAGGGCTGGAGATGGTGATCTCATCCCTCCATCATCTAGGCTCTTTCTCTTCATCCCTCTATCATCCAGTCTGTCTCTCTTCATCTCTCCATCATTTAGTCTTTCTCTTCATCCCACCATCATTCAGTCTCTTTCTCTCTTCATCCCTCATCATCCAGTCTCTCTTCATCCCTCCATCATCCAGTCTCTCTTCATCCCTCTATCATCCAGTCTCTCTTTTCATCCCTCCATCATTCAGTCTCTCTTCATCCCTCCATCATCCAGTCTCTCTCATCATCCCTCCATCATTCAGTCTCTCTTCATCCCTCCATCACCCAGTCTCTCTTCATCCCTCTATCATCCAGTCTCTCTTTTCATCCCTCCATCATTCAGTCTCTCTTCATCCCTCCATCATCCAGTCTCTCTCTTCATCTCTCCATCATTCAGTCTCTCTTCATTCCTCCATCATCCAGTCTCTCTCATCATCCCTCCATCATTCAGTCTCTCTTCATCCCTCCATCATCCAGTCTCTCTCTTCATTTCTCTATCATTCAGTCTCACTTCATCCCTCCACCATCCAGTCTCTCTTCATCCCCCTACCATTCCGTCTCTCTTTATCCCTCCATCATCCAGTCTCTCTTCATCCCTCTATCATCCAGTCTCTCTCTTCATCCCTTCATCATCCAGTCTCTCTTCATCCCTCCATCATCCAGTCTCTCTCTTCATCTCTCCATCATTCAGTCTCTCTTCATCCCTCCATCATCCAGTCTCTCTCGTCATCCCTCCATCATTCAGTCTCTCTTCATCCCTCCATCATCCAGTCTCTCTCTTCATCTCTCCATCATTCAGTCTCACTTCATCCCTCCATCATCCAGTCTCTCTTCCTCCCTCCATCATCCAGTCTCTCTTCATCCCTCTACCATTCCGTCTCTCTTTATCCCTCCATCATCCAGTCTCTCTTCATCCCTCCATCATCCAGTCTCTCTTGTCATCCCTCCATCATCCAGTCTCTCTTCATCCCTCTATCATCCAGTCTCTCTCTTCATCCCTTCATCATCCAGTCTCTCTTCATCCCTCCATCATCCAGTCACTCTCTTCATCTCTCCATCATTCAGTCTCACATCATCCCTCCATCATCCAGTCTCTCTTCCTCCCTCCATCATCCAGTCTCTTTTGTCATCCCTCCATCATTCAGTCTCTCTTCATCCCTCTATCATCCAGTCTCTCTCTTCATCCCTTCATCATCCAGTCTCTCTTCATCCCTCCATCATCCAGTCACTCTCTTCATCTCTCCATCATCCAGTCTCTCTTCATCCCTCTACCATTCCGTCTCTCTTTATCCCTCCATCATCCAGTCTCTCTTCATCCCTCTATCATCCAGTCTCTCTTCATCCCTTCATCATCCAGTCTCTCTTCATCCCTCCATCATCCAATCTCTCTCTTCATCTCTCCATCATTCTCTCCATGTCTCTCTCCTCTCTCCTGATAAATGAACCATGAGCCAGTGGGGCAGGTGAAGGGCATGCTAACATTAGCGTTAATCCATATGACGCGTTGGCTAGTACCGATTTGACTGTGTGAGACCTCAGGAGGGTTCACTGCAAAATGCACTTACCTCAGTTTATTCACAAAACATTTAAAACTGTTCAGACAATCTACTTTTATGTTAATTGGTTTAGCAATTTAAAGTATTGTAAATTTATTTCAAATCTCCAGGCTGTTCCATGTTATGATGAAACTGGTATGCTGTTTTTGTTTTGTTTGTTTGTTTGTTTGTTTGTTTTGCCCTTTAGCAATTGTTAGATTTGTCCTGTAATCCTCAAAATGGTGTCCATAACAGAAAAAGGTGATTCACTTTAACTCCACTGGCAGAACAGCTAAATTAAAGTAAATAATCCAAACTGGAAAAATTAAAGTATTTAATGGAACTGGCCTTTTGCAGGGTACCACAGATCTTGGGGGCATTTCTTTCTAATGAACTGCACAATTAAATGAGGAATCTACTCTCTTCTGTCTTTTTTTGCACTCTCTTTCCTCTTCCTCCTCTCTCTCCTTTCCCTCTCTCTCTCTCTTCTTGCTTTCCCTCTCTCCTCATCTCTTTCTTTGTCACTTTTTTCTCCCTTCTCTCCTTCTGTCTTCTCTCTCCTTCCCCCACTCTCTCTCTCGCCTCTTCCTCCTCTCTCTCCTTTCCCTCTCTCTCTTTTCTTGCTTTCTCTGTCTCTTTCTCTGTCTCTCTTCTCTCCCTCCTGTCCTTCTCTGTCTTCTCTTTCTCCCTCTCTCCTCTTCCTCCTTTCCCTCTGTCTTTTCTCTCTTTCCCTCTCTCCTCTTCTTCTCTGTCTTCTCTCTTTCTCCCTCTCTCTCTGTCTCTCTCCCTCCGTCTTTGCTTCTCTCCTACTCTATCTCTCTCTCCCACACTCCCTCTTTCTCTCTTTCTCTCTTCTCTGTCGTAGCGTATTTAAATGCATGGCAGTAGGTGAAGGACAGGAGGACATGGAGCTAATGCGCTGCAGTGCTTTTATAATGAAGACACAGAGCAGGACACAGGGCACGGGTCAAACATGGGCTCTTATTTATGTAACGTATAAAATTTCCAAACTTCTGCTCCACAAATGTTGAACCTTCTCATCATTAGTTTGGGATTGGCTAAAGTCCGTTCAGCTGATGACAATCACATCTTTCGGGTTGAATAATGGCTCCACTTTCTGAAGCTATACTGAAAAGAATCATTTGACTTTTGTTTATTTAAACTGACAGAGAAGACACTGAACTTTGTGACAGATATTAACTATATACCAGGTCGACACATTTGCAATCTGCAAATTCCACCTGAGAATTTTGACCTGTCTCCAGTTCAGACTAAACTCTCACCATTCACTTTTACATATTTATATTTAGTCTAAAACCTGAGATTCTTGACTCTGTTATCTTGGCCTTGACTTTTCAAATGAAGCATGGCGCCCCAAGTCTATCCTTCCAATAATATCATATACACTAGTTGAAGAAGTATACTATTTTGTTACTTAAGTAAAAGTACAGATATCAGAGCAAAAAAACGGGTAAAGTATAAGTATCACATGAAAAAAAAACAACAACTTTCAGTCGAGTTAAAAAAAGTAGTGGAGCAGAAAGTACAGTCTGGGGACCAGACTGATATCCCCCTGTATGAAAAACTACAGAGAGATCTCAGTCTAAGGCATAGATTCTGTATACTTGCTATTTCAACAGCTATTTTCCCAGATTTTTGCCAGATTTTTCCCTGATCTTTGTGCCACAGGTTAAAGCTCTTTTCAAGCAGGATTTGAAACACATTACGAACATCCTGATGACAGACCCCCTCCCCTCTTTGAATATAATGGACGGATGGAGCGGGAGCCGTTTCATTGTTGGCTGCGACGATGTCATCAGCTTTTAAGGAGGGTTACCGTGCCAACCGCATCGCCGGGGGTTGTCATGGTGACGGTCGCCGGATCCGGGTGATGGAGAAGAAATAGGAGGGTCTTGATCCCCTCTTTCTCTCTCCTCTCTCTTTTCCTGTCTCTTTTTCTGATTCTCCTCTCTCTCTCTCTCTCTCTCTCGCTCTCTCCCTCTCCCCCCTCTCTCTCTCTCCCTCTTTCTCTGACTCTCCCCTCTCTCTCTCTGTCCTTCCATCTCTCCCTCTCTCTGTCTCTCTCTCTTTCTGTCTCCCCCTCTCTCTTTCTGTCTCTCCCCTCTCCCTCTATCTCTCGCTCTTTCCCTCTCTCCTTCTCTGACTCTCCCCCTCTCTTTCTCCCTCTCCCCCTCTCTCTCTGTCTTTCTTTCCCTCTCTCCTTCTCTGACTCTCCCCTCTCCCTCTCTCTCTGTCTCTCACCGTCTCTCTCTCTCTCTGACCCCACTCTCTCTCTCTCTCTTTCTGTCTCTCCCCTCTCTCTCTCTTTCCGTATCTCTCTGACTTACCGCTCGCTCTCTCCCCCTTCTCTCTTTCCTTCTTTCTCTGACTCTCCCCTCTCTCTCTCTTTTGTCTCTCCCCTATCCCTCAGTCTCTCGCTCTTTGCCTCTCTCCATCTCTGACTCTCCCCTTTCTCTCTCTCTTTCCTCTCTCTCGCTGACTCTCCCCTCTCTCTCTGACCCCCCTCTCCCCTCTCTCTCCCCTCTCTCTCGCTTTTCCTCTCTCCTTCTCTGACTCTCCCCTCTCTCTCTCTGACTCGCCACTCCCTCTCTCTCTGTCTCGCTCTCTCCACTCTCTTTCCCTCTCTCCTTCTCTGACTCTCCACTTGCTCTCTCTCTTTCCATCTCCCCCCTCTCTCCCCTCTTTATTTCCACGGAGATTTCTATAGAAACAGTGATTCTCCCCCAGAGTTAAATAGGCCCCGCCCTCCATCTGAGATTATGACAACATTCAGTTCTATACAGTTACATAGAAAGTAGTTGTTGTTCCATAGTATGGCATTAAACTCATTAATTACAATCAACACCTGCAGGCCAAGTTACAGGTCAGATCTGTGAAGAGGCGATCCCACTAACAGTAAGAATGCATTTTTTAAAATGTATTTTTGAGCTATTACACCAGCTGTATTTGATTCAATCCAGGATAGGTGAGTTGAATTATACATTAGGGAACATTCCAAGCAAAGCAATAATATCTCCATGGACACAAGCAGGTAGCTAGGCATCAGTGCACCTTTATTTCAGATTTGCTTATACTTACATGTAACTTTTCCATTTGTGTAAACATTAACCAAAAACAAAGGTCTAACAAACCACAAGAATGCTGCTGCTGCTGCTACTGCCGCTGTGAGCGTCACATCTGATCAGGTCATTTACAATATGAGCAAAGAGTGTGCCTTTCAATTTCACAGCTCACAGACAAAATGAGAGCCACATGGTGGGTGCAGAGAGCGGGTTCACAGAGAGAGCTGATTCACAGAGCAGGTTCACAGAGCGGGTTTAGAGAGAGACTGGGTTCACAGAGCAGGTTCAGAGAAAAAGAGAGGGTTCACAGAGCGGGTTTAGAGAGCAAGCGGGTTTAGAAAGAGAACAGGTTCAGAGAGAGAGAGCGGGTTTGCAGAGCGGGTTCACAGAGCGGGATCAGAGAGAGGCTTGCCTCTCCACAGATCTGGATGGAGGAAGATGGGAGGGCATCTGACACACAGAGATATAGGAGAATGGGAGGGCATCTGACAAACTTGTAATGCCGTCTAAACCAGGGCAGTAATAGTGTATCTCTGTATTTCGCTCAGGCCTAGTTGGATTTGTCTGGAGGCAATCACTAGTTCAGAGCCTGAGCTGCGGGGGATGAGCAGCTCAAGTTTCACAGTTTTGTAAAAGTTTGTGCTGAGAGGAGCTGCTGTAGTGTGAACGGAGAGACCAGTGTAAAGAGGACGAGATAACCCCCGGGCACACTGCAGATGGGAAACACAGGTGTAGTTTCACTCCTGACCACAAGGGGCAGGCAAAAGGAGAAAAGGAGAGAGGTGAGTGAGGGGTCCCGTTTTGATGCAGGAAACAGCACATGGCCAAATTACAGGTCAGATCTGTGGCAAGGCGACCCTGCTCACAGTAAAAATGCATGCTATACTGTGAAACATTCCAGGCAAATCAAAGGCATCTCCATGGAAACAAGCAGGTAAAATGATGGAACCACAACTAGAAAAGTTACGTAGTGCTCCTTTAAGTTGACTAGTTAAGTGCACTTTTCTTCATCCACTGATCAACAATTACAAATAGATACTCAAACTTGAAAAATATATTCAAAGAAGTCAAATAATCTTTGTCTACTTATCAATAAGATTAAGCTTTTCAAAAACTGCTCTAAACAAGATTGTAAAGAAAACTTAACTTAATCAACAATAGAAAACATAGGATTTTCAGTGACAACTTGAAATGGGGAAAGCATTTCACATCCGAGGTCATATCCTCCAAACATGTCAGTGAAAGTGATGGTGCTGCGTTCAAGTCCCTCACATTTGTCGTAAATCAGAATCCTTGTCTCCTAAATGGACTTTGGTGTAAATATGAGCGTTATCTGAGCCCACCCACAGTCTCAGTGCTGTTAAAGTCTTATCAGCCCCATTCACTCACACAGCTGCTATGTAAACACACAGATAGAGAGAGGACGGAATACTAGCACAGAACGAGGGAAGAAAAACCACACTCCTGGGGTAGGCAGTACTCAGTTAAAGTTACTTGAGTAACTTGAGTAACAAAAGCTTTATGTTAATGATATGAAATGATTTGAACATTTGTGTTTCTTGCAGAACTCCTGTATGATAGTATGATTTACTTTCAATTATTATCATTTTGTGTCGTGCTTCTTTCCATGGAAATGTTCTTCCTCTGGCTCTAATGTTACACAGTATGACATAAAACGTTTCTGTCTCCATATAGAATGTTCCAAAATATGGTTTTAACTTTGTGTTTCCATGGAATCATCCTGATGATGGGCCACCTCCAGAAAGTTACATACTGGGCCTTTAATATAGATTTTTTTTTAAGTGAAAACTAAATGTTTTGACGTTGTTTAAAATGTCTGTATATATGAACATAAGGTATCTTTGTATGCCGATAAATTGTTGTTGATGTATCAAATGCTAAACACTCCCAGCCTCTCATGTCAGTGCTGAAGAACTTTGAGATATTATTGGGATATAAAATACATTTTTCTAAAAGTACCCTTTTTTAATTAAGAGAACATCTACACAGTCCTGTCCCCTTCTTATTTTATCATCCAGTATTCATTTAAATACTTGGGTATTAATGTGACACAAGAGTTCTGTGGTCTTTTTAAACACAATGTTTAAACTTTGTATGAACAAATGAAACAAAACTTGGATAAATGGAATCTTCCAGTTTCTCTGGCGGGGAGAATTAACATTATAAGGATGAATGTTTTGCCCAAGTTTGTATTTTTATTCAAATACATACCTTATTTCATTACCAAATCATGTTTTTACAAATTAGATTGGACACAGTTCATTTAGGAATAAAAAGATTAAGGATTAAGAAATCTTTTTTTACAAAGACCTAAAGACATGAGGAGATTGTCTTGCCTCAGATTTGAATTCTAGTCGTGTAACATATGATCTTTGTCGTTTTGGTGTAATGCTTATTGGGTTGAGACTGAAGAAAACAGTATCTCACCAACAACTCACTTATGCATCTTTTTTTTTTTTAAATTCAAATTTAAGAATTGTATTGTTTCCCATTCAGTAAAAAATTGCACCAAATTAGAAAAAACTTTAAATGGAAAGATATTTCAACATTAACGCCAATAATACATAATCACAAGTGTACTTCAGCAAATATCTTTCAATCAATGGGCAATCATAGGAATTAATTCCTTACGGGATCTGTTTATCCAAAGATCGTTTGCAGCTTTGGATCACCTCTGTGGAAAATATAAAATAGGAAAGAGAGACTTCTTCAAATATTTACAAATTTGCAGCTTTGTAAAAACAATGTTCCCATCGTTCCCCTCTCAGCCTCCTGAGTATGAACTTGATACTATGCTTTTGAAAGATCCACTGAAAATCTAAAATCTGCAATGGCCTGTTTGGAAAATGTGCCGATACTGGACCATCTAAAGGAAGCTTGGCAACAAGGCACTGGCGTGAAGATCACTGATATTCAATGTACAAAACCCAAGACAATGTCCACTCTTCTTTAGTTTGCACCCGTCATAGTCTACTGCAATTTAAAAAAGAAAAAAAATACTACATCTGTTAAAGGTGACTCTACAAAATGTGCCCTGGAGTGGACACAGCTTGTGACCATTGTGGCCGGAACCAAGCCTCACTCACTCATACCTTTTGGAGTTGTCTAAAAATGTTCCCCTATTGGACAAAAATATTTCATATGCTGACAAATGTTTGTCAATGACAGTTTGGTCCTGATCCTGAGCTTGCTCTTTTTGGTGTATCCCCAGTTACTACAAATCTTCAGAATGAACTAAAATAATTTGTCAAATTTGTAACATTATTGACTAGAAGACTTATCTTATTGAATTGGGAAAAAAACAAAAACAAAAAAACTCATCTATTGTATGATGCAATGAAACATGACAAAAAAATGAATTTGAACTTTGAGGAAAAGTGGACATTCTTCACATGAGATATGTTGCTGGAGTACTTTGACAAACAGATGAATATGCAAGTATAAAGTATGTTACCTGAACCCCACCCCCTCCTATATTTTTATTTATTTATTTTATTTAATTAATTGTATTATATTTGTCTGTTGTCTTATTTATGCATTTTTAAATATATATATTTGAAATTTTATATATAGATTTATTTTACCTGTTTTGTGTTAAGCTATATTGATAACACATACATAAGGTTATTACCAACTATTATGATGAAAAACTTTAATAAAAAGATTATAATAAAAAAAAAAATCTGTATTTATTTTGTCTTTCTTTCATATTTGTTTCTCTGCTCTACTGTACATGCCCTGCCAAATGCTAGCACAATTAGCACAGCCTTTAAATAATGAAACACAGCGCATCAATTAGAAAACCATTTGTCTCCTCTCTGCAACACTTCGGATTTTAGCTTCCCCAGTTCTCCCTCTCTCTCTCTCCCTTTCTCTTTCCACACATTAATCAGATTTGGCCCATCCTGCTCCCCGTAGAGGACACTGTCACTTTAATTGCCTTTTGACAACATGGCTTCACGGTGTACACATGTTTAATTGCCTCCAAAACGTTCATGTCAAGATGGAGACACTAAGATAAACACTAGGGACTAGCTAACGTGTTGGGGTACATGGCAAACAGTTAGAAGTTAGCGTTTAGCAGTTAGCATGTATTGTTTTGAGTGAGTGTGTTGGATAGATGCCAATTCATTAAAAGCTATTGGTCCAAGAGGAGGCTGAGGCAGATTTTTAATAAGTCTACAATGAGATAAGGGGAGTCAATAGTGAGAATGCACGGTGGAAAAACACATTGTGAGAGGATAATTATGGGCTATTGTTGTTTGAAAATAGCAAAAAATTAAGAAATGTTATCTTTCAGTCCATACTCGCATGCTGCTTTTAGCATAATGACATTTCACATAGTTAACTTTTACCTACAGAGGTAAAACACATCACTGGGTTTCGGATGACATCACCACATTCTACAGGCCAATCATATTTAATACAGATGAGGATGGAGAAAATGAATCTTGTTCAAATGCAGATTTGTGTTCTTATACCAACAGTCCTTGAATCTTGTCGCTAACAGAAATTATCAGGTTCGACGTTTGTGAATTGACGTTTTGGATATTTCAGGATATTTCATGGCAAAGTACTATTTAGTCAATAGATAAAACTTTCTCTGTCCCATCATCATGACATCATCATGTTCTACAATCTGAAAACCACCAATAATAACATTTAGGGCTGTTCAGTATATCACAAAGTACTGATATCTCTATATTGGCTGACACAATAATCAGTACTGCAACCAACTAAATATACTGCATTGACACCAAGGTTCTCATCTGATAATATGAAATGTAAAGCTGATTTTATCCATGATTTTCTTTATTTAGTCCGAAATTAGCCTTGTTTTAGTTCTAGTTTTGGACGAAGTATTTATTTTGACAGAATTTCTGTAGATAAGCATGTACATCTGTACATAAGCATGTACGTTTTAGTTTTATTATAATTGAAATTATGCATAATATGGAGAGTGCAGTTGGCTTTCTTTTGCTGTAGTCCAGTTCTATGCCACCCTAACATCCACCTTCTGTTGTGAAATTATATGAGACAACACCTGCCATTTTTATCCTTAATGTATGGCACTGTCCTCCTGTTGGCTGCTCCGTGTGTGCTCATCCAGCGATTGGCTTAAATAATACAGACCAAGAAAATGTACTATTTTATTTAACTTCTTGAAAACCACATGAATTAATAATAATCATAAAAGTCCTTTCGATCCAAGATTATTTAAGTTGATGGAATGAATATAACAAACTATAACACTTCAAATAGAGCTGTATTTGTGTTTTGAGTGGGATTCTAGTCCTTCTATGACGTAATTAGTTATTCAGTAACTAAAGTTGCACCGTGTAATTTCCCTGCTTGTTTCCCTGGAGATGGTACTGCTTTGCCTGAAATGTTTCGAAGTATTTATTTATCAAGACGATATTGAGCAAGTTACACGTCAGATCTGTGAAGAGGTGACTGTTTTATAAAGGTAAACATGCATTCAAAGCACCTAATTAATAAATGCTGTTTAGATCAGCTTAATGCCATACTGTGGAACCTTTAACACACTTTCTTCATACGAGTTCATACATTTTGAAGCAGAGTAGAAGCCACTATTTAAGTTATATTATCTCAAAATATTAAATGTCCTTTGAAATATCTGCCCTCTCTCCCTCAGCCTATTTTCCAAACCAAACAGACTAATCTGCTCATTGTCATTTGAAATTCACATTCGGAGACGGAAATCTTCATAAATCATTCAATTGTTTTGCTGCAGCTCAGATATGCAAAACACACAGAGCCCTCCCACTTCTCCTCTCTCCTCCTCCTCTCTATCCTCCTCTCTCTCCCCTGTCTCTCCTCTCTCCTCCTCTTTCTTCCCTGTCTCTCCTGTCTTTCCTCTTTTCTCTCCCCTGTCTCTCTTGTTTCTCCTCCTCTCTCCTCCCTGTCTCTCCTCCTCTCGCCTCCTCTCTCATCCTCTCTCTCCCCTGTCTTTCCTCTCTCTCCTCCTCTCTCCTCTTCTCTCTCCCCCTGTCTCTCCTTCTCTCTCACTCCTGTCTCTCCTCTTTTTCCTCCTCTCTTCCCCATCTCTCCTCTCTCTCCTCTGTCTCTCCTCTCTCTTCTCCTCTCTCCCATCTCTCCTCTCTCTCCTCCTATCTCTCCCCTGTCTCCCCTCCTCTTTCTCCCCTGTCTTTCCTCCTCTCTCCCTCCATCTCTATTCTCTTTCCCCTTTCTCTCCCCTGTCTCTCCTCTCTCTCTCCCCCTCTCTCCCCTGTCTCTTCTTCTCTCGCTCCTCTCTCCTCCTCTGAGTGCTTTATTTCTACTCTGCGTCTGGAATATTCCACAGTATGGCATTGAATTTGGGGATAAAAAATGAGCGCACTATATAACAAAGCTAACCTTGCACAGACTAGTTTGTGAAATGGTGCAGAGAGAAGCATGTTGTGCTTTTGTGGAGGGGCGCTGTCTGTGCTTTGAGTTCTCTGCTTGTTCCGCTGTAGTGACGCTTCGACCAATCATATTCACATTTCCCCTATCGCTTTCAGCAAGGGCCGTTCCAGTTTCATAAATGTGTAGAAGTCAGTGCTGAGTTCTACACATATCAATCTTGCATGAGACAGGTTAAGTACAAAGCATACATCTGTTTAAATCTGGATCAATCGGGGTTAAAAATAGGACCAGGGAGTAAACCACATCTGTTCACTATTTTAAAATCTTGCTACATCAAACTTTTTCCATTGGTGTTTTAAATGAAATGTCAATGTAAGGCCTAAATAATCTATAATGTATCTCCAGTTAACATTTATACACATTAGGAGGCTTGAAACTGATCAAAAATGGCCGCCCTCTGCTGCAGCTCGGTGTGAGAGAGTTGGCACTGGCCCCTGCACTGCAGCTGCTGCTCTCAGCCAAGTTTCTCTGTAACATGCAAATTAAACGATACAGTTTTATTCTATCTATACACTCTGTATGAGAGAAGGTCAACGGTCAAAAAGGGATTTAGGCAAACTCAGTGACCTAGTTGTAGTAGGTAGTAGTAGTAATAGTAGTAGTAGTAGTAGTAGTAGTAGATGGGTTAGTAGTCCATCCATCCATCAATTTTCTTCCGCTTATCCAGGGCTGGGTCGTTTGGGGGAGCAGTTTAATCAGGGACTCCTACACTTCCCCCTCACCCCAGACACATCCTCCAGCTCCTCCGATGGGATCCCAAGGCGTTCCCAGGCCAGCTGAGAGACATAGTCCCTCCAGTGTCCAGGAGGCATCCCGAACACCTCAGCTGGCTCCTCTCGACGTGGAGGAGCAGCGGCTCTACTCTGAGCTCCTTCTGTGTGACACAGCTCCTCACCCTATCTGTAAGGGAGTGCCCAGCCACCCTGCGGAGGAAACCCATTTCAGCCGCTTGTATCCGCAATCTTGTCCTTTCAGTTATTACCCAAAAAGGAACATAGATTGACCGGTAAATCAAGAGCTTTGCCTTTTGGCTGAGCTCCTTCTTTACCACAACGGACTCATACAGTGACCGCATCACTGTCAATCTCGCGCTTCATCCTTCCCTCACTCATGAACAAGACCCTGATGCTTGAACTCACTTGAGGCAGAGAATCCCCACCCACCTGAAGAGGGCAAAATTCTGTCCATAAATACAATGAAGAGAACCAGTGACAAAGGGCAGCCCGGACGGAGTCCAACGTGCACTGGGAACAGGTCTGACTTACTGCGAACACAGCTCCTGCTCCGGCCATATAAGGACTGGACAACCCTTAGCAAAGGGCCCCAGACCCCATACTCCCGGAGCACCCCCCAAAGGGTACCACGAGTGACACGGTTGAATGCCTTCCGATTTTCGACTATCGGAGACATTCTCCTCTCTAGTACCCTGGAATAGCCCTTACTGGGAAGGCTGAGGAGTGAGATTCCCCTGTAATGGAACACACCCTCCAGTCCCCCTTCTTATACAGAGGGACCACCAACCCGCTCTCCCAATCCAGCTGTACTGTCCCCGACTTCCAATCCATGTTGCAGAGACGTGTCAGCCAAGACAGCACCACAACATGCAGAGATTTAAGGTACTCGAGACGGATCTCATCCACCACTGGAGCCTTGCCACTGAGGAGCTTGCCACCTCAGTGACTTCAGCCAGGGTGATGGACGAGTCCGCCTCCGGTTCCCTAGTCTCTGCTTCCTCCTCAGAAGATGTGATGGTGGGATTGAGGAGATCCTCAGAGCATTCCTTCCACTGTCTGACAACATCCCCAGTCGAGGTCAGCAGCTCTCCGCCCACACTGTAAATAGTGTAGGGGAAGCACCGCTATCGGACTGCATGAGCCGCGGCACGCTTGGCCTGGTGGTACTTGTCAACTGCCTCAGGAGTCCCACGAGCCAACAAGGCTCGATATGACTCCTTCTTCAGCCTGACGGTTCTGGTGTCCACCACTGGGTTCAAATGTTGCTGCTACGACAAGCACCGCGGACCTTACGACCACAGCTATGAGCAGCCATATCGACAATAGAGGCAAAGAACATGGCCCACTCAGAATCCATGTCCCTAACCTCCCCCAGGATCTGGCAGAAGCTCTCCCGGAGGTGCGAGTTGAAGACCCTCTTGATAGAGGGCTCCGCCAGGCATTCCCAACAGACCCTCACAGTACGCTTGGGCCTGCCAGGTCTGTCTGGCTTCCTCCTCCGCCAGCGGATCCAACTCACCACCAGGTGGTGATCGGTTGACAGCTCTGCCCCTCTCTTCACCCAAGTGTTCAAGACACTTGGCCGGAGGTCAGATGACAAAGTCGATCATCAGCCTCCAACCTAGGGTGTCCTGGTGCCATGTACACTGATGGACACCCTTGTGCTCGAACATGGTGTTTGTTATGGACAAACTATGGCTAGCACAGAAGTCCAATAACAGAACACCGCTCGGGTTCAGATCAGGAAGGTCTTTCCTCCTGTTCACGCCCCTCCAGGTGTCACTGTCATTGCCCACATGGGCATTGAAGTCCCCCAAGAGAACAACGGAGTCCTTGGTCGGAGCCAGATCTCTGTGCACCTGCCCCTCACGGATCCTCCCGTAAGTGGTGGGTCCATGGGAGCATGGCCCCATGTCGCTTAGTAGTAGTATGTGTAATAAAAGTAGTAGTAGTACATATAGATGGGTTAGTAGTAGTATATATAGTAGTAGTAGTAGATGGGTTAGTAGTAGTATATATAATAGTAGTAGTAGTAGTAGAAGATGGGTTAGTAGTAGTATATATAAGTAGTAGTAGTAGTAGTAGTAGAGTAAGAAGCAGTAGTTAATGTAATAGTTGCTGTAGTAGCAGTAATAGTAGTAATAACTGCAGTAGTCGTAGTAGTAGTAGTAGCTGTAGTGGAGTTGTAGTATCAATAGCAGTAGTGCTTTGATTGGTAAATCATTTTAAGTTTTGTTTTATTTTGACAATTTTGAGGAAAAGTTTTCCTCTCCTCTATAGTTTGAATGTAACTTGAGGCTTTCTTCCTGAACGCTTGTGAGAAATAATTCTATGTATTAATCTGATGTTTAGACAGATGTGACCGGTGAACTTCTGCGTTGTGTTGTAAGGGTGCTATGGAGCCACAAGACACAGCGGGGACTTTTGAACCTTTAATCTGTTCAATAAAAAGCATAAAACTTTATGAACACGTGCCGCTACACATCGGTCCAGCCCACACTCTTCTCAATACGGGTTTGCAAAGGGGCTAACAACAACATACCTGTTCAATAAAAAGCATAAAACTTTATGAACACGTGCCGCTACACATCGGTCCAGCCCACACTATACAACAAAAGACAATAGAGAATATCAACATCTTCCCGCACTTGCTCACATGAACAAACAAAAACAACGAAACGACACAGGAGATCAATATTAACTTAAATACAAATAAAATATAACCACAGATGTATACAAAGATAAAGACAATTAAAAGAGGACACTTGGGATTACAATGAATGACTGACCTCTTCCCAATACGGGTTTGCAAAGGGAGGAGGCGGGAGTCAAACCCCGAATTTATACCAGGAGCAAGGCGAGGGACACACGAAGAAGAAAGAAAAACAAAGAAGAAGCGGCTGGAGGACCAAGGCTGCACATAAAATCAAAACACCAGGTATGGACAAAACTGTGACAAACAAAAGCAGCATTTTGTGTAATTATACATGAATTATACATATATATGAACCGGTTACACAGATTCAAATGACTTTCTCTTACGCAACCTATTTTCCACATTAGTTTGGTGTTTACTGTGGTCTCAAACATGGGCGTGGCTTTAGTCTCCTCTGCTCCTCTGCTCCTCTCGTCCTCTGATCCTCTGGTTCACATAAACATTTACATTTCACTGTGGTCACTCAAAGCTGTGGGCTTTTCTCAGTCTGCAGTTTAAACTCCAGCTCTTTTACTCTCCAGGAGCCTTGTTCAGTTTCAGTGGGAAACAACAGTTGAAAACAAAATATTATATATATATTTTTTATGTTTACAAAATAGAGTCATTGTTACCTTGTTTTGACATTGATATCTAATAATAGTAATTAAATACATGAAAGATAAGTTTAATACCATAATGTGGAACATTCCAGGCAAAGTAAGAACATCTCTGTTGAGACAAGCAAGCTCTGACGCCATTCACGCTTGGCCCCGCCTCTTTCTCTGCAACAGTCGTGTGATTCATGCTAGGCCCCAGCCCCACCCCTTTTCTTTGTGACGGTGGTGTGATTTGCGTTAATTCTCGCCCTTTTTCTCTGACGCGATTCATGCTTGGCCCCGCCTCTTTCTCTGCGACAGTCATGTGATTCATGCTAGGCCCCGCCCCTTTTCTTGTATGATTCACTCTAAGCCCCGCCCTTTTTCTCTGATGCTTTTAACGCTTGTCATGTGACTCATGCTAACACTTTTCTATGACATCATTCACGCTAAGCCACGCCCCTTTTCTCTGTGACAGTCATGTGAGTCACATTAAGTCTATGCCCCTTTCCTCTGTGACAGCTGTGTGATTCACGCTAAGTCCCGCCCCTTTCCTCTGCGACAGCTGTGTGATTCATTCTAAACCCTGCCCTTTTTCTCTGTGACAGTCGTGTCATTCATGGCAGGCCCCGCCCCTTTTCTCTGCGACTGTTGTGTGATTCACACTAACCCCCGCCCCTTTTCTCTGCAACTGTCTTGTGACTCATGCTAAGCCCTTTCCTCTGCGACTGTCGCGTGATTCACGCTAAGCCCCGCCCCTTTCCTCTGCGACTGTCATGTGATTCACGCTAGGCCTCACCCCTTTTTGCTGTGACTGTCGCATGATTCACGCTTGGCCCCGCCTCTTTCTCTGCAACTGTTGTGTGATTCACGCTTGGCCCTGCCCCTTTCTCTGCAACTGTTGTGTGATTCACGTTTGGCCCCGCCCCTTTCTCTCCAACAGTCGTGTGATTCACGTTTGGCCCCGCCCCTTTCTCTCCAACAGTTGTGTGATTCACGGCAGGCCCCGCCCCTTTATCTGCAACTGTCATGTGATTCACGGCAGGCCCCGCCCCTTTTCTCATATGATTCACGCTTGGCCCCGCCCCTTTCTCTGCGACTGTCGTGTGATTCATGCTAAGCCCTGCCCCTTTCCCCAGAAACTGTCATGTGATTCACGCTTGGCCCTGCCCCTTTCCTTCCAACAGTTGTGTGATTCACAGCAGGCCCTGCCCCTTTTCTCTGTGACAGTTTGCGCTAATTCCTGCCCTTTTTGTCTGACACCATTCATACTAGCCTTTTTCTTGTATGATTCACTCTAAACCCCGCCCTTTTTCTCTGATGCCATTAACGTGTAATTCACGCTAGGCCCCGCCCCTTTCTCTCCAACAGTCACGTGATTCACGCTAAGCCCCGCCCATTTCTCTCCAACAGTCACGTGATTCACGCTAAGCCCCGCCCATTTCTCTCCAACAGTCACGTGATTCACGCTAAGCCCCGCCCCTTTCCTCTGTGACTGTTTTGTCATCATGCTAAGACATGCTTATCATGATTCACGCTTAGCCCCGCTTCTTTCTCTGTGAGAGTCGTGTGATTCATGATAGGCCCCGCCCCTTTCTCTCCAACAGTCACATAATTCACACCTCTTTCCTCTTTCCTCTGTGGCTGTTGTGTCATCATGTTATTCATGCTAACCCTTTTCTATAAGGGTTAGCTAAGGCATGCTTATCGATTCACGATAAGTCCCGCCCTTTTACTCTGACAGCATTCACACTTGGCCCCGCCCATTCATTCATGCAAAGCCTCTTTTTCCCTGGTTGTTGGTGATTGCTCATTGCACCCTTGGGGACGGGGGTTTCGAACCCAGGTCTTCGGTTCGAAAGTCAGATGACTTACCAGATGAGCTAACCAGCTGCTTGCTCATACACATACATATACATATACAGGTACACATACACATACTGTACATATACTTCCATCAAAAGATAAGGTTCTCTACTCCTGAGTCCATTACAGAATCTTCATTCTTTGCCACAAACCGCTCCAGGTTGCCTCTAGCATAGTTTAGCACAAACATCCACAGTGTCTGGGATCACGTAGTTCCTTTGTTTTGTCCGTTTCGTCATGTTGAGGGCAGAACTGTTGCAAAAGAACAATATGTAAAATGCACAGACATAAAACAAGACTATGCAATTTATTTGAACCTTTTGTTTTTACTTAAAAATACATCAATGCATACACATACATACTGTCAAGTTCACATTAAATTGTTTTATATTCCATAGATGAGTTCACACACAAATATTGATTTAATGTTCTTAAAATATACCAAATAATATTGCCTAACGTGCTCTGAGCCTTGTTGACATCCTAATCTACAATAATCCCTCTTCTCTATTGAAATGGGCCAAGTGGGAGATAAGGTTGTCCATTCACCATTTGACCCTAATAGGTCTTGGTACCCTCCCCCTGCTCCCTCTGACCCCAGGCCATGTTAAACTGACCATTCAAAACAGGACCCCCCATGGACCATTAATGATCCTATTGTTTAGATTTCAAAGAGGACAGAGGAGGACACATGACAGAGCTAGCAGGCTCATATTGAAACTCTATTAGATTAGCACGTTCGCTTCAATTAGCTCATTCACCATTTATTTAGAAGAGTTGATATTAGGCATTTAGGATAGGACAGGGCATTATGTGGGTGGGGTACTCAATGAAACTAAGGGGTTTTCAAGTTGTGGTGTAGGTACCATTTACTTGTAGTGATAAATTTAGCTGGTTTATTAGTCTTGGTTTAGTCCCTCTTTAGTCCTAGTTTAGGTTTAGTCCTGGTTTAGTTCTGTTTTAGTCGTAGTTATTTTAGATTACTGTACTTGATTTGTATTGTCTTATTGTCTTAAAAACATCTTTACTTACATTATTCACTATGATGAATTCATAAGCAGTGGAGTTTTGTCTTCACATTAAAGCTAAAAACAACAAGCATGCAAATGTGCAATTCCTGATTCTCAGAGGATAAAACACTCTCTCTCTCTCTGTATATATATATATATATATATATATATATATATATATATATATATATATATATATATATATATATATATATATATATATATATATATATATATATATATATATATATATATATATATATATATATATATATATATGCACTGAGGAACATTTTGCTATCCATGGGAAGAAACAGGCCCTTTAAAGTTCTGTAGTAAGTGTGCTAGGCCATGAAATGCTAGTGAAACTCAGTGCTGTATTATTTATACAGGTGTCAGTTTCAACACTTTTTGTTAGCACATGTTGTTGCTAGGCTGTTTACCCAAAATCTGGTTTTGGCCATTGTAAAAGTGTTCTGTAGTCTGATCAATAACTTTTTAAATGTATCTATCTTTGTGTGAAAATGTTAACCATATATTCATACGTGCCAAAGTTGGTAATGAAGTTTTTGATGTAATATAATATAATATAAAGCACGCAAGGGTTTCATTTAAATTTAGACTGCACTATATCATGGCAAACTGAAGTAGTGCAACTTTGTGGATGTGGCATGATTCCATGGAAATAGAAAGTTAAAATCATACTCTGGAACATTCTCTATAAAGATAGATATGTTTTAGGCCACACTGATGAAGATTATAACCATAGGAACAACATTTCCTTGGAAAATTGCCAAATAATAATCAAGTGTGAGGAGATGCAACCCCACTCACAGTAACTGAAGTCAATGAATAAGATTACATTTACAATTATTTCCTTAAAATATACCCTAGAACTAAAGGTCCACTTTGTAATTTTTCTAGTAGAGTTTCTGATTGTTTCCACAGAGATGTGATTTTTTATTTATTTATTTATTTATTTATTTATTTATTTTTGTCTCAAATGTTCCACAATTTGCAAGATTATTTTTTTTTTTTTTAATGAGCTATCTTATGTATATTAATTATTCTGATCTGGACTGAAACTGCTAAGAAGGTTTAGGCAGCAAAAAAAACAAAAAAAAAACAAAAACAAACAAACAACTAAACACCACCAAACCAAACACTCTTTATTTAGATAAAAGATATTTTCAACATTAAATGATAGAGCTTTCTTTTATATTCCCACGTGGCCTTATATCTGTGTAATCCCTCAGTCGTCCAGGTAGGTTCCATACCTCATAGGTTCTGATACTACTATTTTTAGTATTGATTACTATCTGATTGTAGGGTTGTCAGAAGTCTCAACAAAGAGATGAGATGCCTCTTCATATCTTGATACCACTGCTACGTTAAGCCTGTACCTCTTGTTGCTAACCTGTCTCGTTGAAATGTTCCCTTATGTTAACATGCAAAATGCGCTCTCCACTGATGTTTAAAAAAAAAGCCTCGCTCCTGCCTCCTCACCTGCGTTTGAAATGTCACCCACTTCACAGGAACATTTCACAAGCCAAAAGACTGCTTATCTGGGTCAAAAACACGAGTCGAAAGCAGATTTTTGGCAGTAGTAATAGTAACATTGTAATTAATGTTAAAATCAATATGAAAACATAGCACCGGCTTTGAGGTGGGTTGCCAGATTTGGGCGCGGATTCTCTATACACCCACTTAGTTCACAGTCTGTTCAGGTCATGTCTCATGATGATACAAATGTGATTTATGAAGATAGAGTTGGCTAAAGCGATTTGTGGATTTCCCTGTCAAAAATCTTACAGATAATGTATTTTAAAAGCTAAACAAGTATTGCTTAGCTATGTCATTCGTCCTCATTGGTTTAGACCCTTATTTAGTCTTCATTGGTTTGGTCCCTGGTTTAGTCCCTTGTTTTGTCCCTGGTTTAGTCCTGGTTTAGTTCCTGGTTTAGTCCTCATTGGTTTGGTCCCTGGTTTAGTCCCTGGTTTAGTCCTGGTTTAGTTCCTGGTTTAGTCCTCATAGGTTTGGTCCCTGGTTTAGTCCCTGGTTTTGTTCCTGGTTTAGTCCCTGGTTTAGTTCCTGGTTTAGTCCTGGTTTAATTCCTGGTTTAGTTCCTGGTTTAGTCCCTGGTTTAGTCCTGGTTTAATTCCTGGTTTAGTTCCTGGTTTAGTTCCTGGTTTAGTCCTGGTTTAGTCCTCATTGGTTTGGTCCCTGGTTTAGTCCCTGGTTTTGTTCCTGGTGTACTTCCTGGTTTAGTCCCTGGTTTGACCCTGGTTTAGTCCCTGGTTTACTTCCTGGTTTAGTCCCTGGTTTAGTCCCTGATTTAGTCCTAGTTTAGTCCCTGGTTTAGTTCCTGGTTTAGTTCCTGGTTTAGTCCCTGGTTTAGTTCCTGGTTTAGTGCCTGGTTTACTTCCTGGTTTAGTCCCTGGTTTAGTTCCTGGTTTAGTTCCTGGTTTAGTACCTGTGTTAGTCCCTGGTTTAGTCCCTGGTTTAGTTCCTGGATTAGTTTTCATTGGTTTAGACCCTGGTTTGGTCCCTGGTTTAGTTTCTGGTTTAATTCCTGGTTTAGTCCCTGGTTTAGTCTCTGGTTTAGTCTTCATTGGTTTGGTCCCCTGGTTTAGTTTCTCATTTAGTTCCTGGTTTATTCCCTGGTTTAGTCCCTAGTTTAGTCCCTGGTTTGGTCCCTGGTTTATTTCCTGTGTTAGTCCCTGGTTTAGTTTCTGGTTTAGTCCCCGGTTTAGTTCCTGGTTTGGTCCTTGGTTTAGTTCATGTGTTTGTCCCTTAAGGTACTCGGGATGGATCTCGTCCAACCCCGGGGCCTTGCCACTGAGGAGCTTGTCAACCATTTCAGTGACTTTAGCCAGGGTGATGGACGAGTTCGCCTCCGGGTCGCCAGTCTTTGCTTTCTCCTCAGAACACGTGACATTGGGATTGAGGAGATTTCCTTGAGATTGAGGAGTATAACTTCCATCGTCCGACAACATCCCTAGACAAGGTCAGTAGCTCTCCACCCACACCGTGCTGCTTCCACCTCCTGAGGCGTCGGACAGTTTGCCAGAATTTCTTTGAGGTTGTTCGATAGTCCTCCTCCATGGCCTCCCTGAACTTCTTCCAACCCCGAGTTTTTGCCACGGCGACAGCATGAACATGCTTGGCCGGCCGGTACTTGTCAGCTGCTTCAGGAGTCCCAATAACAAGGCTGGATAGGTCTCCTTCCTGGGGTCAGAGGGCGCAGGGGGAGGGTACCTGAAGGCATCGCTTATTTCTGGTGTCCACCACCAGGTTCATGGATTGCCGCCGCAACAAGCAGCACAGACCTTATGACCACAAGTATGAGTCGCCACACCGGCAATAGAGGCAGATAACATGGCCCACTCAGAATCCATGTCCCCAGCCTTCCCCCGGGATCTAGGATAAGCTCTTCTGGAGATGCGAGTTGAAGACCCCCTTGACAGAGGGCTCTGTCAGACGTTCCCAGCCTTCGATTGCCACCCAAAACTCCTTGCACCAGGCTTCCATGGATCCTCCTGCAGGTGGTGGGATCCATGGACGGTGAGTACCCACTCCAGGCCTGTCTCAAGGGTGGGGCCACAATAACGCCAGTCCGGGTGATGTAACTGGCCTTGGTTGTGCTCATCATGGAAGGCTTCTGAACCGCTCTTAGTCTTCATTGTTTTAGACCCTGATTTAGTCCCTGGTTTTGTCCCTGGTTTAATTCCTGTGTTAGTTCCTGGCTTAGTTCCTGGTTTAGTCTTCATTGGTTTAGACCCTGATTTAGTCCCTAGTTTAGTCCCTTGTTTTTGGTCCCTGGTTTAGTTCCTGTGTTAGTCCCTGGTTTAGTTCCTGGTTTAGTTCCTGTTTTAGTTCCTGGTTTAGTCCCTGATTTAGTCATCACAATCTAATCTAAATCACAATTTTAATAATTGCAATGAGCAACAACTGCAGTTATTTATGTAATCTAATGTCCTCTTTGAGAACTAAATGTCCCTGTGTGTCAGATGCCCTCCCTGTGTCTCCATGGGGTCTTATTCTGTGTCAATTCTGCTAACCCTATAGTTTAGACCTCTACAAACATGTTCTGAAATACATGGGATTCTTGGATTAGTTTAGCAGTTCAGATTTCAATGTGAATGCTCCCGGACAGGTTTAAAATGTGCACTGAATTTTCATTTTAAAACAGAAATTGATTTACTACATTTGTCAGAAAATTTGTGTGTTAAAAAGTTTTCAAAAAATCTTTAAGACCTATTGGCAAAAGTATAAGAACATACATAGTAGTATACACCCATGGACCACTATGGAACCTACCTGATATAAGGCCAAGTGATAATAAAAAGTATTATGAATTGAATATGAAAATTATGAAATGGTAGTGCCATATGAACCATCTGGCACTCTGAGGACTTCAGGGACAGGCCTCCTGCTGGTGCCCAGAGTCAGGACTAAACATGGGGAATTGGAATTTCAGTTTTATGCAGCTAAATCCTGGAACAGTCTTCCTGAAGATGTGAGACAGGCCTCTACTTTGACAATGTTTAAATCCAGGCTCAAAACAGTTCTGTTTAGCTGTGCATATGACTGAAAGGGTTTTTATTCTGCACTCTTCTGTTTTAATGATAATTTTATGATGATTATTTGTGACTATTTGTGTTTTGATTTGTGTGATTTTAATGTCTTTCTTATTCTGTAAAGCACTTTGAATTACTTTGTGTATGAACTGTGCTATACAAATAAACTTGCCCTTGTCCTATTACAATTTAATGTTGAAAATCACATTCTTTTGTGTTTTTATTATCATTCTCGTAGTGGAATCGGTATTGAGCAATGAGTCTATTTTTTTATATCAAAATAAAATAGCTTTAGCATTAGGACTAAAGAAGGTACTATTATTTAATGTTAAAAATCATATTCTATTGTCTAACAACAACAACAACCATGCTAATATGCAATTCCTGATTCTTGGAGGATAAAACACTTTATAATTAATATAATTTTAAATGTTTGTATATTTGTATTTTTTTTTATTGTTCTTCTATGTAAAGTGTCTTTGAGTATCTTGAAAAGCGCTATATAATTAAAATATATTATTATTATTATTATTATTATTCACACACATGCACGCACACAATCACTCAATTTCAGATATACACTCTTTCATACACATTCACTAATGGGTGCAAACTTGCTTTGATACAAGCCATTTATTTGTTACATGTGTGTGTTTAAAAATTTGTGTATGTTATAATCTCATTTGGCAAACTATTCCACTGACTCATAAAAAATAGAGAACGCTGATTTAGTGAAAGGGTATAAGCTACAGTGATAGGAGTAGTAGTAGTAGTTGCACTAGTAGTACAGCAGTAGATTTTGAACAAAAACATTTCAGTAAGAGCTTTATTAAAAAAAAAAAAAAAAAAGCTGAATGACCACTAACTAGCATAGCAATTAGCTAGCACTTAATAGTGATCCATCTTCTAACCAACCAATCTCCAGTCCATAACCCAACACTGTCCTTATAACCACCATATTAAATTAGAGATATCATGGTTGTGTCTCTGTATAGTTCTCATCCCTGACACCCGTGAATCATTATTTCATAATTTGCAAATTTTAAATCCCAATATTCATCTAAAACAAGTTAATAAAAGAAACAAGTCCACCAGCGTCTGTATTAGAAACCTGCCGAGCCTGATGGGAGCTGATAAACCATAAACGTCATTACAACAAAGCACCAAAGCATGCTGTCAGCGCCCCCTATGGATACCTGCACATCACACTAGAGCAGCACATCTGCCACAATAGGGTTAAGAAAATGAAATTGGTGAACGGAATGTGTATGTCACAGTGGGCGTGTACGTCACAGTGGGCGTGTGCGTCACAGTGGGCGTGTACGTCACAATGGCCGTGAACCGGTGGAGGTGAAAACTGGGGTAGATCGGAGCAATGTCGTCTTGAATACAGGAGCATAAAGATTACTGCACAAATCACTCCAAAAACAACGTCAGAGGGTAAATGAGAAGGGAAACCACTATAACATTGTTCAGAGTTCTAAAAAGTCAATTTTGCAGAATAGGTCCACTTTAAAAATGTTTCTTGATAACATCGCCAAATATAAATTCAGCTTTCTTCCTATAGCCCATTCCTCATCTTCTCACGTTTGTAGACACATCTGAGCCAACAGTTGATTTCATTGGTAAACCCTGTTAAATATCCAGTGACGTTCTCCTGGTGAAGTGTGAACTGAGATGGACAGATAAATGAAAGCTTTCCACACGAGGCACTGGTGAGAAGGAGACGTGTCAAAACTGTTAGCACTTAGCATTAGCCGCAAGACTGAAAATAACTTGAATTGATAGATATATTATCTGATTTGATGAACAAAATACAGCATTAGGAGCTGGTTTGAGAAAGTGAAGAGTTTAAAGTGCATCGGACAGGTTTTCATGTTTTCTAATTCTGACTTGGTTTGGTGGGAAATTTTATCATAGATTTATATCAGTTAAGTGAGAGTTTGAGGAAAAAAGTTGAGAAGAAATGCTTATGTCAGCAAATGCGCAGACAGTTTACAAACAAGGAAGACATTTTTCTGTCACTTCAAACCTTCATTTAACTAAATAAAGTTTGATAAGTCTAATCAAAACTACATTATGGTTGCTTGGTAACAGTTATGGAAGTATTACCTTTACATATGTCACATCTGCTGCCTGTGTCCAAGCAAGTCAAATGATAAATTTCACCAAAATTATGATTGGACAAAACTAGAGAAAAACCCATCCATCCATTTTCTTCCGCTTATCCGGGGCCAGGTCGCGGGGGCAACAGTCTGAGCATGGACTCCCAGACTTCCCTCACTCCAGAGAAAAACAAGGTATTTAATAAAACATTTTAAATGTAATGATATCTAACACATCATGTGCACATTCTCATGAACAGTATTATCATGAATTCAAACTAACACATTTCTCTGAGCGCTAGATGAACTAAACATACTGTGCTTTGGTTATGGCTGGTCCTAACTACTTTCTCTCATTATCAGACTATGAACTGGTGATGCATTTCTCCATATCATTATTTTCTATCTTTGACTCATTTGTCTAATTATGGTTTGCATGTTTGTGCCTAACAGCATGTTAACGATGCCATGTGTTTCATAATTAGTTTTGTTAATGAAGCACTATTAGCAAGTAATTGGAGCTATGCATAGATTAATTACAAATGCTATGATTTTCAGTAAAACTAGTAGCAGTGTTTTGAAATCAGACCCATTTTGCAAACTGGACTTTTCAGAGCTTTTATCCATGTTCTAGTTGTTTCTTCTCATTGAACCCCTGAAGTTATATTTCGAGTGATTCACGCTTGAGTAATCTTTAATCGTTTTTTTTTCAAGATGCCATTTTGACGTTTTCACCTTCACTGGTATACACCCACTGCTCTTTACTTACTTGGTTCTTCAATTTTATTTTCTTAATCAGTGACACGCAGTAGGATTCAGCAGCAGCATCATGGAAGTATAATAAGATCTGAAAAAAAATAAACCAAAGATGGTGGTGTTGTTTTCAATGGCCTCAGCTCATTGGCGTGAAATGTAAAATAAAATCTTCCACATTACTTTGTGAATACTGGCCTAGCACTACCCAACATGTGAAGTTAGAAACGTGACTGCGTGATCAGTTCTGACCAATCAGAGTGATAGGTACTAAAGTGGCACTAGCACGGGGCTCAGAGCATGGCTAGGATAAATCTTACAAATGCTAACTTTAGAAGCTTTGAGAATAGCCTTTGAATGAGGTTTGAATTCCTACAAAAAGCAACCTTTGTGAAAGCTGTCAATGCCATAGGGGGCGCCCTTTGTTGTGATGTTTTAGGATACTAAGACTGCCACCTTCATCATCAGATGTTAGCTTCTACTTTTGCAGCTGTTAATATTTATAATAGAAAATAATGGGTCTTCTACTACTACTACTACTACTACTACTACTACTACTACTACTACTACTACTACTACTACTACAACTGGGCTGGTACTTGTACTATAACTTCTGGTTATAGCAGCTGCAATAATATATAATATTATATCTTTTGAATGAGGAAAAAAAATCCTCAAATGTTGCATAGAACAGAAAGCTGAAACCCATGAATAGCTGACCAACTACTGTAGTATTAGTAGCATCCACACTAGTAAAATTATAATGCATAGTGGTAGTAGTGAGTTGTAGCAGCAGATGGTAGTTGGTAGTGGTAGTAGTATTATTAGTAGTAGTGGAGTGTAGGGGTAGTATTTAAAATAGTAGGTATTAGGTGGTAGTATTGATAATGGTAGGAGTAGTAGTAGGTGGTATAAGTAGGAGGTGGTAGTTGCAGTAGTTGTAGTTAAAGCAGTTATAGTTAAAGTAGTAGGTGTTAGGTGGTAGTATTAAGTGTTAATAGTTAGTGTTAGTAGTCAGTAGTAATATTGCTAGAGGTATTAGTAGGTGGTAGCAGTAGTACTGGTAGCAGTAACAATCTAATTTCTCCATTTATCCAATACCTTTAGTACTCACTGTAGTCATCCCCCATTTCCCCTGGTTCATTTAGCTTCAGCAGAAATCAGTCAGATCAAATGAGACTCTAAACCATGGGGGTCTACCCTGGGGTCACTCATCAGGAACAATAATGGCTTTGATTTCACTATAAATTATCAATTAATTGCTCGTTCACCGCGTGTACCCACGGCATCTTCTACTATAGACCCAACGACCTAGAACTAGCACACTGAAATGAATGGATTTTTAATGGGAGCTAACAGACTGTCTGTTAGTCAAGGCTAAACCAGTCATGTTTACACCAATGCTATTTTTAGAGTTAGCGTAGCGACGTCAGCTCGATTTCAACTGAAAATGTGTCAGCAAGTGTGAGGCTGAATGTGACTGTTAAAAGATTGTAATCATGTGGAAAATATAGACAGATAAATTTGAGGTCTAATTTTTTTTTTTTAATGGAAAAAAAAAATATTTAAAGATTTTAAACATACAATATGTAACTTATATGTTTAAAATCTTTAAACATTTTTTTTTCCAAAAAAAAAATTAAAAAAAATGTATATACACTATTTGATATAAAATAAATATAAATGCATAATAGTTTAGACAAATATCAACCTATTTTCTCATCAAAATGTGTAGTGAAAATTTCATATGTTCAAACTATTATGTGTGTCTTTCCTTAGCATCATTTCATATACATTTAGCTTACTATTGTCAAAGGACACAAGATTTTTGCCTTCTATGCACTATGAATTCACTTCATGACATTTAACATTTATAATCATATTTACTAATTGTAGTTAATTCCTCACCGTGAGCAGACTTGCATCTCCACAAACATGACTCTTATTTGGCTTGGAGGGGGGCCTCTTCCTATTTGTTTCCATGGAAATGTTGTTCCTTTACCTCTAATATTCCACAGTGTGGCATAAAACACATCTATTTCCATGGAATCATGTAGTTCACTTTCCACCTCCTGAAAGTTACATACTACCACTTAAAAAAATTATAACATCTGCTCCATTCATATCTCATCAAATTCCAGGTATATTTCCTTGGTTACCATTTAAAATACATCTATACTTCACAATACAATTTTTTTTTTATTTTTATTTTTTTTTATAATTATCCATAACTTCCCCAAAATACATGAGTAGAAGCAGCCTGTATTTTCTAACCACATTTTGTACTGAGCATAGGCAGCCTCTAATTAAAATGACTGGCTTGTTTATTACCCCGAGTTCGTTAGCTCCCTGTTTGCTAATTAGCGACCTAGCAATTTAAATGCAGGCTGCAGACAGTATGTTTTAACACCTCGACGCGGAGCAAGAGCAGGGCATCACACGTCTGAGCTGCTTTGAATACAGAACCCTAGAGAAACAGCAGAGGAGGAGGGGTAGTAATAATGATAGAGTATATCAAATGTAGTATCAGTGGTAGTAGAGACAATAGCAGAAAGGAGAAGTTAGTGAGTTGGCTGAAGATTTAGTGTGTTTTGCTATTTATATGTAAGAAGTCCGGTTACACTCATGAGTTTATCCTGTTTTTATGTAAATACATTGTTTCTTAGTACTTTTTTCTGCATAAATAGTAGTTTTTGCATGAACCCCCCCTGCAGCTGTAGTCTGGTGAGTGCAGTTTGGGTCAGATACAAAGAGAGAAGTAATAGTTTTTAAAAGCTTTTGCCACGCCCCTTTTTAGTCGACCAATTGATTGGCACGACATGTCTTTAGTCAAACAAAAAGTTATTTAGTGTGAAGCAGTTTCATTGAGGCTAAAACAATAGCTGTAGCTTCAAAGTTAGACAAATCCAGGGCTGAAAGTATCCAAATGGTTCTAGTGAAGGTGTATGGAATTAAAAACACAGTGGAGCACTTCCTGTATTACCACTTGATGATGTTTGAGAGAAGAATATGCAGGATTTGTGTATTAAACATGCGTGAATGAACTAAAGCACAACTCCAGGTTTTTTTTATGAGGATTCAACATTATAACAGATCAAAAACATCAGAATATAGTCTCTTTAAACAGTATAACCCCATAATGTCTAGTACAGTTAGTTCATCTCTTGCTCTTTGTAGTATTCACACTTGGTTCTGTTTAAAGGTGTGAGCAGTCCTTAGATAAACTTGTTTGCTGTGTTTGGCCCGTCATGCATAACTGTCCCCTCCCTCACCTCATGGTACAGGGCTGTTTCACACTCTCCCCTATCTCTCCTTCAACCCCTCCTCTATCTTTCTTTTAATCCTTATATCCTCTGCTACACAAAACAGAGAGACCACCAAGGACCCACATCACAACACTGCATACCTAACTCAATCAGACAGACACAACTGCAAAATAGTTGAACTAGATAGAACTAAGCCTACAAACTGGTGTTTTTGTTATAGAGCACATGTGTCAAACTCAAGGCCCACGAGCCAAACGTGGCCTGCCATGTCATTTTTTATGGCCCACAACAAGGTAAATTAAAAGGTATGACTGTCTTAAAATGTCAGTTTATCAAGAGATAGCAAGTTATACAGCCATATTTTTTACAACAATGGAAATATGCAATATTTGTAAATTGAATAAGTAATAAATACAGAAAGTTTATGAACAAGTTAAAAAAAAATGTTACATTTATTTTACATTACATCTGGCCCTTTGAGAGCAACCATTTTCCTGGTGTGACCCCCAGTGAAAATATGTTTGACACCCTTGTTATAGAGGTTTTGCGGGTTAAGATGATTTTTGCAGGTTAAGATGATTTAGTCCCATCTAGACCCAAGTTTAAATTAAACTTGGTTCTTGTATTATATCATCTAGGGCCCAAAATGTGTGGTTCCACCTTGTGATGTAGGGTAGTAGGTGGCATTTAGCATTTGCCTTTACTTAATTTTGAAAGAAGCAGCTATCACTTAACTGCAGTTATTTCGATTACATCATTTTGTTATTCACCAAAGCAATACTTACTACTATTGTGCAGCCTTACATCTACTACTGCTACTACTGCTCCTACTACTACACCTACTCCTCCTCCTCCTACTACTGCTACTACTACTGCTACTACTCCTACTACTAGCAGACAGCTCGCAGTGGTCTCATTTTGACCACAAGAGCTGCTTTTAAAATATATCTGTACAGGCAAGACAAATTTGGCTGAAAAATATGCAAAAAATTGGGACAGCAGAGCAAGTATATTGCACTACTATTACTACTACTGCTACAAAATGTTATATGGTCAAATAGTTAACAGACATTACAAAAAATATGACCTGGCAAGATCAATGTCTTAGACACTTAAATGCCTGACATTTTTTATAGGAAGGGCTGTAAAAACCTAACCCTAAGTACAATATGCATAATCTCTTGTATAAATGTTGATTATTGCTCAAATATTTAATTTAAAGTGTTTCTGAGCTGACCAGATATAGTTTTTTCATTGTTTGCGTGCATAAAAGTTACTCAAAACTACATTTGTTTTTATATTTCGTCACTATTTAAACTGGGATTACAGGAAAAAATAATAAAAAAATAAAATAAAATAAGGACGGATATGTAAAATAGAGGTAGTTGTGTGAAAAAAGTAAAAAGTAAATGCCGATACCTCGTTTAACATGATTTTTATGACTGAAAAGAAAAAAATCTAGGCAAGCTATTATGGTCTATAATGTGTTCAGTCCTTAAAGGGTTTTCTGGTTGGGGGTCCACACCTGATCATCTTTATGGAGAATGTTACTTACTTAATGGAATGTTCCACAGTATAGCATTAAACTTGCATATGAAACTACAAGTGTTTTTACTGGTGAAAAATATTTTGATAAACATGCATTCATACTGTGAGCGGATCACCTCTCCACAGATATGACATGTCATCTGGTACAATAACATCTCCATGTAGAAAACAAGAAAAGTTACATAGAGCGTCATTAAATATGTGGGTTTTTTTTCTAACCTGGATTGCCACTAGTACCTTGCGAGCCTTCCCTTGATGATCTCTGACAGCTGAGGTATTTGTGTGAGTGACGCATATTGACAGAGATATGGTGATTTGTTACGGCGCTGCGCTTCCATTGATTAACTATAAGCTAACAGGGGAGCCCACGTATTGGATTTGGGGAGATGGACTGTCAACACATGTCCCATTTTGTATGTCGTCCATCATAAAAGAATGTATTAGTCATTTTGAATAAGAGCCGGTGTGTATAGAGGCAGCTCCAGTGGGACATTTGATTTGCGCTCCCTGAGGATAAATAATGACAAAATGCTGTCACCTGTCTGTCCACTCAAACTTGAAACTAATCTTCGCCAGAGGTGCAGGGTAAAGACGTGTCCAATGTCTAAAGTAATATCAAGTATTTACACTGTTTTGGAGCTAATAGTGACGTTAACGCTGAAGCTCCTATATTACACAAAATGGACCCAAATGATACCCATATAAGTGTCGTTATTATACGACACTTTAATTAAGAAAGCATGAACAACGATTAAATTAATAATGAAATTGTTTATTAAAAACTATTCAAATCAAGTAACTATTTGAAGGCACTGTACAGTCCTGTTAATGCCTCTCTGAGAAAAGTGTATAAAGAGTGTGGTGAGGGGTTTTACAGTCTTAAAACATATGTAATAATTGTAAAAAATACAGCTGACTACTTTGCGAATTTCGCCTATTACGGGTTATTTTTAGAACATAATCCCCCCCAATGTACTTGTTTTTTATTGCTTTAAAAATGTGAAAAACAGAACCTATTTACTGACCGTGACTTTGTAACCACTTTTCACAACTTCCAGAGACCAGAGCAAAATTTTACCATCACAGTAATGCTAACAACAACTAGCATGCTAATGCGCACTTCCTCATTATAACTCAGGGGGATCCTAACTTGGTCCATATATATGTACACCTCATCACCAGGACACAAGAAGGTTAAATGTATACAAAAAACACCAAACCAAATGTCCTTTAGCATGCTGTAACGCTAACACCAAGGCAGATGTTAGCTTGTGGTCACTGCTGCCTAAGTCAATTACCTTTCACTAATGGGTCCCAGGGCCTAGCTGTCTGCCACACGAACAGTATTGATAAGATTAGCATGCTAATGTGGCTGCACAATGGGAAACTGTATTACAGCTAGCAAAGATGTAGCTAGTTAAACATCAGCCATCTTGGTTAAGTGCAGTCATTTGCACAAATGTTCTCTCTTTGCCCAGGTCAACCAGGTTTATTTCACAATTATACAAAAGAGGCCCAAGAAAAAGGGCAAAAACTGTCACATATTTTTTTCATACTGAAGTAATATACTGTTACGTGCCTGTATAAGTAACCAAACTTTTATTCTCAACATTTATTCAACATTTATTCAAGTAAGGATCTTTTTATTGCTCAAATATACTTTAAAAAATCCTCCATGGAGACAAGCATTTGGCCAGCCTTTACACATTTAAGCCAATCAGGCCTTTTTACGAGAGCAGTAGCATTTTAAAGTACTACATAATTTTACTACATTTAAAAGAAATTTAAACAAGGTGCATAACAGACAGTAATGTAGCTGCAGTTGGTCAATTGGCATTCCATTTGCAAACATGATCTTTCCGTGTTTGTATCCGAAGTGGACCAAACCTGTGTCCTCTTTGTGAGACCACTTTCTCTTTATGTCCACACAGATGCGATAAAGATAAAGATAAGACAAAGGCCACATTCCAGCTCCTCTTCCTTTGGTGGCTTGACTCGTCCACACTCGTGCACTGCAACAAACAAAAACAGATTTAAAAATACTTAAATTTCATTATTTATTTTATTTTATATAATTTTTTTTCTGACTTTTTTCAGTGTATTTTTGACTGGCTGTGATTTTGTTTTTTTAATTTCTAGGGCACTGCAAAACTATTTTTAGAGCTCCAAACACAATTAAAAGTGCTGTAATGGAAAAGATAGGAGCGTTAAAAGTCCATCTAAAGGGCCATTATGTAACTTATACTGTGGAACATTCTAGGCAAAGCAAAAATCCTTTCCATGAAGACAAGCAGGTTGAGCAGTCTTTAAACGAATCTGTCATACATGTCATAGAGGTTTCATAGAGGTGATGGTATTTCCTTGAAAATCTTGGATTCTTATTGAGTGTGTATTTGCCTCTGCACAGATCTGACCTATAGCTTATGCTAGTGGGGTGATTCTGTCTCCATGGAGATGAACAAGTTTAAAACCATACTCTGGAACATTCCAGGCAATAGCATTGCCATCTATGGATCTATTTCTACTCCACTTTTTTGCATTTTCTTTAGTTTTTTTTTTGGACTAAAATGGGAGGAGGGTCAAAACTACTCGAATTATGAGATGCATTTTAAGTACAGTTTTTCTTTTGCAGTGTACTCCTGTTTGTATATTTATTAATCTATTTCTACTCTAATTTATTCTATTAATCTATTTCTACTCTTATTTATTAATCTATTTCGTACTCTTTTTTCTACGCACTTTTTTCTTTTTGAATGGACTCAAATGGGAGGGGGTTCAAAGGGAGTCCCAACTTAAAAAACAAACAAACTAAAAACTACTCAAAGTATGGGATACATTTTAAGAATTGTTTTGTTTTTGCCGTGTACTCCTGTTTGTGTAATTGGTCTCTATGTCTATTTATCTATTTCTACTCCTCCGCTTTTCTCTTTTTGAATGGACTGAAATGGGAGGGGGGTCGCGAGGGGAGGGGGGTCGCGAGGGTCGCTTTGAAGTGCCACAGCAGCGAGCCGGTCCAGAGTAGATGAAAGCAAAGAGATTTGATGGAGAAAAACAGAGGAAAAATGCATTATGGTCCCAGAGCCAGAGCTGAGGGATAATGATCCTGTATCATAAACATAGGAGGCAGGGGAATACAGGGATACAGCCATTAAAGGAGGCAGGAGAGGAGGAGAAAGAGAGGAGGAGGAAATGGGGAGGAGGCAGGGGAATACATGGATACAGCCATTAAAGGAGGCAAGAGAGGAGGAGAAAGAGAGGAGGAGGAAATGGGGAGGAGGCAGGGAAATACAGGGATATAGCCATTAAAGGAGGCAGGAGAGGAGGAGAAAGAGAGGAGGAGGAAATGGGGAGGAGGCAGGGGAATATAGGGATACAGCCATTAAAGGAGGCAAGAGAGGAGGAGAAAGAGAGGAGGAGGAAATGGGGAGGAGGCAGGGGAATACAGGGATACAGCCATTAAAGGAGGCAGGAGAGGAGGAGAAGAGAGGAGGAGGAAACAGGGAGGAGGCAGGGGAATACAGGGATACAGCCATTAAAGGAGGCAGGAGAGGAGGAGAAGAGAGGAGGAGGAAACAGGGAGGAGGCAGGGGAATATAGGGATACAGCCATTAAAGGAGGGAGGAGAGGAGGAGAAAGACAGGAGGAGGAGGAGACAGAAGGGGCTGGGGAATACAGGGATACAGCTATTAAAGGAGGGAGGAGAGGAGGAGAAAGAGAAGAGGAGAGAGGAGGATGCAGGGGAATACAGAGATACAGCCGTTAAAGTAGGGGGAGAGGAGGAGAAAGAGAGGGGGTGGAGGCAGGGGAATACAGCCATTAAAGGAGGGAGAAGAGGAGGAGAAAGAGAGGAGGAGGAGAGGGAGAGGAGGCAGTGGAATACAGGGATACAGCCATTAAAGGAAGGAGGAGAGGAGGAGAAAGAGAGGAGGAGAGGGGGAGAAGGCAGGGGAATACAGGGATGCAGCCATTAAAGGAGGGAGGAGGAGGAGAAAGAGAGGAGGAGGAGGAGGAGGAGGAGGGGGAGGAGGCAGGGGAATACAGGGATACAGCCATTAAAGGAGGGAGGAGAGGAGGAAAAAGAGAAGAGGAGAGGGGGAGGAGGCAGGGGAATACAGGGATACAGCCATTAAAGGAAGGAGGAGAGGAGGAGAAAGAGAAGAGGAGGAGAGGGGGAAGAGGCAGGGAAATACAGGGATACAACCGTTAAAGGAGGGAGGAGGAGGAGAAAGAGAGGAGTAGGAGAGGGGGAGGAGGCAGGGGAATACAGGGACACAGCCATTAAAGGAGGGAGGAGAGGAGGAGAAAGAGAAGATGAGAAAGAAAGGGGGAGGAGGCAGGGAAATACAGGGATATAGCTATTAAAGGAGGGAGGAGAGGAGAAGAGGAGAGGGGGAGGACACAGGGGAATACAGGGATACAGCCATTAAAGGAGGGAGGAGAGGAGGAGAAAGAAAGGGGGTGGAGAGGGGGGAAAACAGTGATACCGCCATTAAAGGAGGGAGGAGAGGAGGAGAAAGAGAGGAGGAGAGAGGGAGGAGAGAGGGAGGAGGCAGGGTAATACAGGGATACAGCCATTAAAGGAAGGAGGAGAGGAGGAGAAACAGTGGAGGAGAAAGAGAGGAGGAGGAGAGGGGGAGGAGGCAGGGGAATACAGGGATACAACCATCAAAGCAGGGAGGAGCAGAGAGGTGGAAGAGGAGAGAGATGGAGAAGGGAGGAGAGGGGAGAAGTGGATGGAGAGAGGAGTCCTTGGTGTTCTGACATTTTTTGTTGACTTTTTTGTCTGTTTTTGTTATGTCGGGGGAATACAGAGAGTCAGAGGGGAGAGTGGGAAGAGGAGGAGGATAGAGAGAGAAGAGAGGGAGGAGAGAGAGGAAAGAGAAGGAGGAGAGAAAGAGGGAACAGGAGGAGGACAAAGAGGGAAGAGGAGGAGGAAGAGAGAGTGGGAAGAGGAGAAAAAGAGGGAAGAAGAGGAAGAGAGAAGAGGAGAGGAGGAAGAGAAGGAGGAGAGGGAAGAGGAGTAGGAAAGAGAGAGAGGAGGAGGAGGAAGAGAGAGTGGGAAGAGGAGAAAAAGAGGGAAGAGAAGGAAGAGAGAAAGAGGGAAGAGGAGGAGACAGGGAAGAGGAGGAGGAGAGAAGTAGAAAAATAATAACATCTGGTTTATAATTTTGTTGAATGTGACGGACCAAATATGAAATAATGCAAAAAATATGACATTTTCAAAGAAACACAAAACTGAGTCATATCATAACTAAATAATATCTGAAGGAACAAGAAACACAAAAGTTCAAATCATTTCATATTGTGACATAAAGCTCAAGTCACTTTAGACTTACTTTAGGAAGAGGAAGCACAACCTTTACTCAAGTAAGAGTATGTTGCACTGCACTATATATTACCCAAGTAGGAGTAAAAGTATGGGGTCTGGATCTCTTGTGACTCAGATGGGAAGTTACGGTCCTCACCATGCTGAAGAATAACAGTGTATATGTTGACAGCTGTGAATGGATAATCTCTTGTTTATTTACTCACTAGTTTATTTATGTTTGTGTTTGGGGCGTGGCTAAACCAGGGGGAGGTGCCAATGGAAAGTGCCCTAAAGAGTTTTATGACTCTGTTTTTCTATTTTCGAAGTGACATCTCCAATGCTTCACTTTTACAACCACTGTTACGGATAATACAGTTTAAAACAGACGCCAAAGCAACAATGCGTCTCCTGTCGCTATAGGAACAAGAAATGTAAATGGTTTAAAACTCAAAATCGTCTTTGGATTTTGTAAGTTACACTATATATATATATATATATATATATATATATATATATATATATATATATATATATATATATATATATACACACACACACACATAGTGTAACTTACAAAATATATATAATCCTTCAGGTGAGTGTGTATATATATATATATATATATATATATATATATATATATATATATATATATATATATATATACACACACACACATATATATATACTCACCTGAAGGATTATTACGAACACCATACTAATACGGTGTTTGACCCCCCTTTCACCTTCAGAACTGCCTTGCCTGCATTGATTCAACAAGGTGCCGAAAGCATTCTTTAAAAATGTTAGCCCATATTGATAGGATAGCATCTTGCAGTTGATGGAGATTTGTGGGATGCACATCCAGGGCACGAAGCTCCCGTTCCACCACATCCCAAAGATGCTCTATCGGGTTGAGATCTGGTGACTGTGGGGGCTATTGTAGTATGGTGAACTCATTGTCATGTTCAAGAAACCAATTTGAAATGATTCGAGCTTTATGACATGGTGCATTATCCTGCTGGAAGTAGCCATCAGAGGATGGGTACATGGTGGTCATGAAGGGATGGACATGGTCAGAAACAATGTTCAGGTAGCCCGTGGCATTTAAACGATGCCCAATTGGCACTAAGGGACCTAAAGTGTGCCAAGAAAACATCCCCCACACCATTACACCACCACCACAGTGGTAACAAGGCATGATGGATCCATGTTCTCATTCTGTTTATGCCAAATTCTGACTCTACCATTTGAATGTCTCAACAGAAATCGAGACTCATCAGACCAGGCAACATTTTTCCAGTCGTACCCCTGGGAGGCGTACTAAACAGTGCACCTACTGGGGACTCCAGTGTCTACTGGGGGGACTTGAACACTCACATGGGCAACACCATTGACACCTGGTGGTGCATGATCAGAAAGAATGGTCTCCCTGATCTGAACCAGAGGGGTGTTGTTATTGGACTTCTGTGCCAGTCACAGTTTGTCCATAACAAACACCATGTTCAAACACATGGGTGTCCATCAGTGCACATGGCACTAGGTCGGAGGTCGATGATCAACTTTGTCGTAGTGTCCTCTGACCTCCTGCCGTGTGTCTTGGACACTTGGGTGAAAAGAGGGGCAAAGCTATCCACTGATCACCACCTGGTTGTGAGTTGGATCCGCTGGCAGAGGAGAAAGCGGGACAGACCTGGAAGACCCAAGCGTATCATGAGGGTCTGTTGGGAACGTCTGTCAGCAGGGTTTTCAACTCACGCCTCTGGGAGAACTTCTCCCATATCCCAGGGGAGGTTGGAGACATAGAGTCCGAGAGGGCCATGTTCTCCATCTCCATTGTCGATGCAGCTGCACGTACCTGTGGTTGCAAGGTCTCTGGTGCCTATCCCAGTGGCAATCCCTGAACCCGTTGGTGGACGCTGGAAGTAAAGGATGAGAGTAAAGAACTGAAGAAGGAGCCTATCAGGCCCTGTTGGCTTGTGGGACTCCTGAAGCAGCCGAAAGGTACTGGCAGGCCAATTGTGCCACAACCCATGCAGTCATAGATGAAAAAACTCAGAGCCGGGAGGAGTTTGGGGAGGCCATGAAGGAGTGCTATCGGATGGCCTCAAAGAAATTCTGGCAAACCGTCCGACGCCTCAGGAGGGGGAAGCAGTGCTGATGCTGACCTCAACTGGGGACGTTATTGGACAATGGAAAGAATACTTTGAGGATCTACTCAATCCAACTGTAACGTCTTTTGAAGAGAAGGAATGTTTAAGGACTCAGAAGTGGACTCGTCCATCACTCTGGGTGAAGTCACTGAGGTGGTTGGCAAGCTTATCGGTGGCAAGGCTCCAGGGGTAGATGAGATCCATCCTGAGTATCTTAAATCTCTCGATGTTGTGGGGCTGTCTTGGCTGACATGCCTTTGCAACATCGTGTGATTGTCTGGGACAGTACTTGTGGAATGGCAGACCGGGGTGGTGGTCCCACTGTTTAAGAAGGAGGACCGGAGGGTGTGTTCCAACTACAGGGAAATCACACTCCTCAGCCTTCGCGGTAAGGTCTATTACAGGGTACTGGAGAGGAGAATCCGACCGATAGTCGAACCTTGGATCCAGGAGGAGCAGTGTGGTTTTCGCCCTGGTCACGGAACACTGGACCAACTCTATACTCTCCATCAGGTGCTTGAGGGCTCATGGGAGTTTGCCCAACCAGTCCACATGTGGACCTGGAAAAGGCATTCGACCGTGTCCCTCATGGTGTCCTTTGGGGGGTGCTCAGGGATTATGGGGTCTGGGGCCCTTAGCAAAGGACCTCCCTATATGACTGGAGCAGGAGCTGTGTTTGCATTTCCGGCAGTAAGTCAGACCTGTTCCTGGTGCATGTTGGACTCCGCCAGGGCTGGCCTTTGTCACTGGTTCTGTTCATTATATTTATGGACAGAATTTCTAGGCGCAGTCAGGGGCCGGAGGGGGTCTGGTTCGGGAACCACAGGATCTCATCGCTGCTGTTTGCAGATGATGTTGTCCTGATGGCTTCATCGAGCGAGGACCTGTAACAGGCACTGGGGTGGTTTGCAGCTGAGTGTGAAGTGGGATGAAAACCAGCACCTCCCAATCTGAGGCCATGGTTCTCAACTGGAAAAAGGTGGTTTGCCCTCTCCGGGTGGGTGGAGAGTCCTTGCCTCAAGTGGAGGAGTTCAAGTATCTCGGGGTCTTGTTCACGAGTGAGGGAAGGATGGAGCGTGAGATTGACAGGCAGATCGGTGCAGCATCTGCAATGATGCAGTGGCTACACTGGATGTCTTTTGATTTACCAGTCAATCTACGTTTCTACCCTCACCTATGGTCATGAGCGTTGGCTAATGACCGAAAGGACAAGATCACAGATACAAGCGGTCGAAATGAGTTTCCTCCGCAGGGTGGATGGGTGCTCCCTTAGAGATAGGGTGAGGAGTTCAGTCACACGAGAGGAGTTCAGATTAGAGCCGCTGCTCCTCCATGTCGAGAGTAGCCAGTTGAGGTGGCTTGGGCATCTATTCCGGATGCCTCCTGGGTATTGTTCTGGGCACTTCCCAGGAGGCCTCGGGGAAGACCCAGGACACGCTGGAGGGACAATGTCTCTCGGCTGGCCTGAGAATGCCTTGGGATCCTCTTGGAAGAGCTGGAGGAAGTGGGTGTGGAGAGGGAAGTGTATATATATATGTATATATATATATATATATATATATATATATATATATATATATATATATATATATATATATATATATATATATATGCACTGACATTGCAGCAATGTCAGTGCTAGTAGAAAAAATACATATTGTTGCTTTAAGTATTGAAACCATTTATCTCCCTAGATGTTTTATTCAATACAAGTGTTTCCCGGGCGCCATATTGGATGCCCTCTCCTTTCTCTGTATTAAATAACATTATATTGTTATTACTGTGTGACCTCCCAGTGACCGGCCGATACTGTATAAAGTGTTTTTATTAAAGTCTATGAAACACATTTAGTATGAATACAGCACCATCCAAACCCCAGGGACATATACAGATTAAATCCATATGTCACTGCCTCTCAAATATACTCAAATATACCATTTCCTGCTCTGTTCTTACCCTGTTTACTGCTATTGCTACTGCTACTGCTAATGCTACTACTGCTACTGCTACAATTACTACTGCTACTCCTGCAACTTTTGCTGCTGCTGCTGCTACTACTACTACTATTGCTACTACTATTACTACTACCACTACTACTATTACTATTACTAATGCTACTACTGCTACTTTTGCTACTGCTACTACTACTACTACTACTATTACTATTACTACTACTACTACTTCTACTACTACTGGTACTTTTACTACTACTACTACTACCAATGCTGCTACTGCTACTTTTGCTGCTCCTACTACTACTGCCACTATTAGTATTGCTACTTTTGTGACTGCTAGTACTACTACTACTACTACTACTACTACTACTACTACTGCTACTACTACTACTACTGCTGCTGCTGCTACTGCCACTACTACTACTTTTGCTGCTACTACTACTACTGCCACTATTATATTGCTACTTTTGCTGCTGCTAAATTTGCTGCTACTACTACCACTACTACTACTACTACTGCTGTTGCTACTACTACTACTACTACTGCTGCTGCTTTCGCTGGCTGCTACTACTAGTAATACGAACACTGCTTTATACTTTGTACTACTAATATTACTCAACTTCTTGTATCACTATTACTACTATTACCCCCCATTATAACTTGTATGGCTTTCAGTGCTACTACACAGTTTTTGTGTATTTGTCTCCAGAGGTGTTACTACTTTGCCTACTTTCCCCATGGAGATGTTATTGCTTTTGTCTGTTGCACTCTATTGTATTAAAGTATCTATCTTTACCTGATTACCAGTATATTTATTGCTTTTAAAACCCCCCTATGAGTGGGGACGTCTCCACAGATCTGACCTGTAACCTCGCCTTTAGTGGCATCACCTGCTTGTTGCCATGGAGACAAGCCGGTGACAACACTAGGCCAGATTCGATGAGGAGAGGCGACCCCACTCACAGAATGCATTTTTTTATGGTATTTTTCAGCCGTGAATATAAAATGAAATGCCATACTGTGGAACAGACAAAAACATCTGCATGGGGACAAGAAGGGGCGGACCCTCTTCTAGAAAAATTGCATCTTTAAATTGGTTCATATTAGTTGAAGATCATTATATTTCCTGGACACCTCTCCACAGGTCTGACCCCTAACATGGCTCAGTGGCGTCACCTGCTTTAATGCCATACTATGTAACATTCCAGACAAGGCAGTAACATCTCTATGGGAACAAACAGGTAGTAGACCCTCTATTAAACGCGTTCCATAGTGTGCCTTTAAATTGGTTCATATTAGTTGAAGATCAGTATATTTTCTGGATGCCTCTCCACTGATCTGACCCGTAACTTGGCTTAGTGATGTCCATCCATCAATGCATTTTCTTCCGCTTATCCGGGGCCGGGTCGCGGGGGCAGCAGTCTAAGCAGGGACTCCCAGACTTCCCTCACCCCGGACACGTCCACCAGCTCCTCCGGTGGTACCCCAAGGCATTCCCAGGCCAGCCGAGAGACATAGTCCCTCCAGCGTGTCCTGGGTCTTCCCCGGGGCCTCCTCCCGGTGGGACATGCCCAGAACACCTCCCTATGGAGGCGTCCAGGAGGCATCCTGAGCAGATGCCCGAGCCACCTCAACTGGTTCCTCTCAACGTGTAGGAGCAGCGGCTCTTCTCCGAGCTCCACCCGTGTGACTGAGCTCCTCACCCTATCCCTAAGGGTGCGCCCGGCCACCCTACGGAGGAAACCCTTTTTCAGCCGCTTGTATCCGCGACCTTGTCCTTTCGGTCATTACCCAGAGCTAATGACTATAGGTGAGGGTAGGAACGTAGATTGACCGGTAAATCGAGAGCTTTGCCTTCCGGCTCAGCTCCTTCTTCACCACAACGGACCGATACAGAGACCGCATCACTGCAGATGCTGCACCGATCCGCCTATCAATCTCACGCTCCATCCTTCCCTCACTCGTGAACAAGACCCCAAGATACTTGAACTCCAACACTTGAGGCAGAGACTCACCACCCACCCGGAGAGGGCAAACCACCTTTTTCCGGTCGAGAACCATGGATTTGGAGGAGCTGATTCTCATCCCAGCCGCTTCACACTCGGCTGCAAACCACCCCAGTGCCTGCAGCAGGTCCTGGCTCGAAGAAGCCATCAGGACAACATCATTTGGAAACAGCAGAGATTAAATCCTGTGGTTCCCAAACCAGACCCCCTTCGGGCTGCGCCTAGAAATTCTGTCCATAAATATAATGAACAAAACCGGTGACAAAGGGCAGCCCTGGCGGAGTCCAACATGCACCGCGAACTTACTGCCGGCAATGTGAACACAGCTCCTGCTCTGGTCATACAGGTCAGACAGCCCTTAGCAAAGAGCCCCAGACCTCATACTCCCAGAGCACCCTCCAAAGGACACTAAGAGGGACACGGTCGAATGCCTTCTCCAGATCCACAAAACACATGTGAACTGGTTGGGCAAACTCCCCTGAACCCTCAAGGACCCGATGGAGAGTATAGAGCTGGTCCAGTGTTCCGCGACCAGGACGAAAACCACACTGCTCCTCCTGAATCCGAGGTTCGACTATCGGTCGGATTCTCCTTTCCAGTACCCTGAAATAGACCTTACCGGGAAGGCTGAGGAGTGTGATTCCCCTGTAATTGGAACACATCCTCCGGTCCCCCTTCTTATACAGAGGGACCACCACCCCAGTCTGCCATTCCACAGGTACTGTCCACGAACGCCACGCGATATTGCAGAGACGTATCAGCCAAGACAGCCCCACAACATCCAGAGACTTGAGGTACTCAGGACGGATCTTGTCCACCCCTGGAGCCTTGCCACCGAGGAGCTTGCCAACCACCTCAGTGACTACAGCCAGGGTGATGGACGAGTCCGCCTCCGGGTCCCCAGTCTCTGCCTCCTCTTCGGAAGACGTGACAGTGGGATTGAGGAGATCCTCAAAGTATTCCTTCCACCGCCCGACCACATCCCCAGTCGTGACAAGCACCGCAGACCTTACGACCACAACTATGATCAGCCGCATCGACAATAGAGGTGGAGAACATTGCCCACTCAGAGTCCATGTCCCCAGCCTCCCCAGGGAGAAGCTCTCTCGGAGATGTGAGTTGAAGACCCCTCTGACAGAGGGCACCGCCAGACGTTCCCAGCAGACCCTCACGATGCGCTTGGGCCTGCCAGGTCTGTCCGGCTTCCTCCTCCGCCAGCGGATCCAACTCACCACCAGGTGGTGATCAGTTGACAGCTCAGCCCCTCTCTTCACCCGAGTGTCCAAGACACGCGGTCGGAGGTCAGATGACACGACAACAAAGTCGATCATCGACCTCAGACCTAGAGTGTCCTGGTGCCACGTGCACCGATGGACACCCTTGTGCTCGAACATTATTTTGTTATGGACCAACTGTGGCTAGCACAGAAGTCCAATAACAAAACACCACTCGGGTTCAGATCGGGGAGGTCATTCCTCCCAATCACGCCCCTCCAAGTGTCACTGTCATTACCCACATGGGCATTGAAGTCCCCCAGGAGAACAACGGAGTCCCCGGTTGGTGCACTGTCTAGTACCCCTCCCAGGGACTCCAAGAAGGCCGGGTACTCTGCACTGCTGTTTGCCTCGTAGCCAACACAACAGTGAGAGACCTGTCCCCGACCCGAAGCCGCAGGCACGCGACCCTCTCGTTCACCGGGGTAAACTCCAACACGTGGCGGCTGAGCTGTGGGGCAATGAGCAATCCCACACCAGGTCGCCGCCGCTCCCCACGGGCAGCGCCAGAGAAATGGAGAGTCCAAACCCTCTCAAGGAGTTGGGTTCCAGAGCCCAAGCTGTGCGTGGAGGTGAGGCCGACTATATCTAGCCGGTAACGCTCAACCTCCCGCACAAGCTCAGGCTCCTTCCCCCCCAGCGAGGTGACATTCCATGTCCCCAGAGCTAGTCTCCATGTCCGGAGACCCGGTCATCGAGGTCCCCGCCTTAGACTGCCGCCCGGATCTCTCTCCCGCAGGTGGTGGGTCCACGGTAGGACGGCCCCACGTCGTTCCTTCGGGCTGGGCCCGACCGGGCCCCGTGGGGAAAGGCCCGGCTACCAGGCACTCGCTGCCGAGCACCCACCCCAGGCCTGGCTCCAGGGTGGGGCCCCGGTAGCGCCAGTCTGGGTGACGTAACTGGCCTTGCTGTCTCTCTCCTCATGTAGGGCTTCTGAACCGCTCTTAGTCAGACCCGTCTCCCAGGACCTGTTTGCCATGGGTGACCCTACCAGGGGCATGAAGCCCCCGACAACATAGCTCCCAGGATCATTTGGGTGCTCAAACCCCTCCACCACGTTAAGGTGGCGGTTCGGGGAGGGGCTTAGTGATGTCACTTGAAAAAAACATATAAATCGCACTGGACTATAAATTGCATTTTTGGGGGAAATTTATTTTACAAAATCCGAGACTAAGAACAGACATTTTATCTTTAAAGTTAAGTTATTATAATAATAACAATAAAATAGAGAACAACAGGCTGAATAGCAGTACAGCATGCTAACGTAACACATTTATATTTATTCAGCTACATGAATAGACAGCAAACTGATTCTTTTCACTGATATTTACTGTGATCTTACTTCTTCATCACAGTTCACACTGTAGAACTAGCAAACAATTTCAATTCAATGTATTTATTTTTGTAACGCAGAAAATCACAACAAAAAGTTGTCTCGAAGGGCGTTCATGTTTTGGTTGATGGGGGAAACCGGAGTGCCCGGAGGAAACCCATCTTACACGGGGAGAAACATGAAAAACTCCACACAGAAAGGCCTGGGCGACCCGGGGATCGAACCAACCTTCTTGCTGTGAGGCATGAGTGTTGCCACTCAGCCACCGTGCTGCCTACACACAAAAACAAAAACACATCAAATACACACAAAACTGCACATCAACACATGGAAAATATACATACCACTTTGGTCTGCTAGTAAACAAACTGGTGAACCGAATAATTTATATTTTGCTTTTCACTTATTTCTTAAATTGTTCTCAGTCGGTTAAGACTTCACATTAGCATAAAAAGCTGAACCGGAAAATAGGAAGTAGTTTTCACGACCTGAAACTAGACTTATGACAAACTAAACATTTACAATATTATTCCAAATGAAAAATGATCACCTTTGAGTTCTCATAAATGAAGGGGAAATAAATAAGGGGAAATTAAGTATGACATGTATAAAATAAAGAAAATTTTCTTACAGGTATTACAAACACATCAGCGCTATGTATTAGTCAAACAAGTGAAGGGTATGTATAATCAACCATTACATAACACATATTTATTTAACTACATGAAGTATAGACAATGAACTGAATATGTGTCTTGTATGTTAATGTAAGATATTAACAGTTAATCAGATAACTAAAGCATAAAAACAACCTAACAAGTTTACTCTCGATCTCACTCCAAATCACTAAATCGATTGAATTCTTTATTCTAACCCCCGCGATAAACCAATGACCACTGTACTTGAATAATTTCACATATACATCACATCTGAGTATAAGTCGCACCCCTGGACAAACTATAAAACAAACTGTGTAACATTCTAAGCAATAACATCTCCAAGCAGGTTGTAGAGCCTCTATTAGAAAAGTTATATAGTAACCCTTTAATTGATTCATATTCATTAAATGAGTGTATTTCCTGGAACACTTATCCAGATTCCTGACATATGTAATTTTGAGTGTGGCCCCTCCCCCTGTGTTCTCAGGGCCACCCATGTTCATGCCGTGCCCACAGTATAATTACACAGACGGGTGAGACTACACTACTGCGGCTCTGAACTCTCTAATATCTGCTTTCTGTCCAGCTGTCTCAAACTGGCCTCTCTGGATTTTTCAGTATGACTAGTCACGCTAACACATTTTGAAGAAAACATAGACAATATACAATGATGTTGAAACTACTTTACCCCACATAAACCCTGAAGCAGTATCATCCCAAGACTATCCAAAATGTACAGTATTGTTAGACAGGGGGTATTATGCAAAATAGATTTTTCTGAGCGTTCTCCCATGTTATAAACATTGTTCCCTCATCACAAACATGCCTTAAGAGATTTCAGATGTCACCGGCACAGTGACAGAAAGAACACTTTGAAAATGTATTTAGTTACTGAATACCTGCATTAAAATGTATTTTGTAATGTATTCTATTACATGGGCCAAAAGAGTACTGTATTCTGAATACTTTTCCCCCGACTTGCATTATATTATAGTGTAAAGATGCAGCATAGGATTAAAAACAGCTTTATGCAGCATTTGTTATCACTCATCGGAGAATGAAAAATTTCACCTGCACTCACCAGAAGTTTTATATTTTTATCACTAAGTAACTATACTCTGAATACCACCAAATGAAAAAGCAACTGTACCAGAATACTCAAAATGTGTACTCTGAATATGTATGCTCGATACATGTATTCAGTTACATCCCCAACACTGTCCATGAATGTTTGAGTAATATAGCGATCTCTCCCGGGCCCTATTCAAACACTCCTTTCGGCAAGCTGTATGATGCTATCCAATTCTCCACAAGCCCACCATGTACGTCATCATGCTCCACACGACAATTCTCCATAAATATACAAAAACATGATACAACACTTCTGGATGCCTCCTGGACACCTCCCTAGGGAAGTATTCTGGGCATGTCCCACCGGGAGGAGGCCCTAGGGAAGACCCAGGACACGGTGGAGGGACTATATCTCTTGGCTGGTCTGGGAACGCCTTAGGGTCTCACCGGAGGAGCTGGAGGACGTGTCTGGGGTGAGGGACGTCTGGGAGTCCCTGCTTAGACTGCTGCCCCTGCGACCCAGTTCCAGATAAGTGGAAGAAAATGGATGGATGATACAAACTGTACACAGCAACCTCATGTGATACACGCTGATTGTGTTGTGATAGCGTTCTGAAGGGGGGATGACTTAGTACGGAGGGTTAGGAGGGCAAAGGAAGGAGAAACTCAGAGTGCCAAAAATTAAAGTGAAACTGGCAAAATATATTAATACATTGTTTTGTGCGATTAGCAATAGCATTTTGAACAATAAAAGGTAACATGGTGATCTAAATATGTTATGTGTTAGCAGTTAATACCACATAGAAGTAAAGTACCCCCTCTTTAAAAACATGAGCTGTAAAAAGGTAACATCATAATGAAACACTTTAGTAGTTTACATGTAATGAGTCATAGAAGTTATTTATTCAATCCTTTTCAGCTCAAATCTTATCATAGAACAGAAAAATATCAACAACTTTCTCACTACAAAGAAAAGGTATCCTCAATAAATATTGACCCCCAAAACATATTGTTCCATTCTTCATTTATAGAACAATAAATCAAAGTTGTGATTATCGTGACACGTCGAGTTATGATTTTGGTACAAATTGTGTAATCGTCAAATTGGTGTCGTGTGAAATCGACCCAAACACCAAAACAGTTTAGACGTTGAAGGTAATTGAAAACTTATGTCATTTGTTTGTTATTGTGGTAAATGCTAAACACTGGTAAACACTTGTTGGAGGGCGGGGTCTATATATCTGCTCCACAAATGTTGAACTTTCTTATTTGCTTGGGATTGGCTCCACAAACGTGTCATGTTAATCCTATGGCTTAAAGTCCTTTCAAAGTATGTTGTACCTATAGTAGTAGTAATCGAGAGGAGTAAGTAGTATGTCTGGTATTTGCAGCAATAGTAATAGATGGCATCAGTTTCCCTTGTAGCTCAAGTAGATAGCAGTTGCAATAAGTGCAGTAAACTAGTAGCAGTAGGTGCAGTACATGTAGTAACCCTAGCTAGTACAAATAGTAGTAGAGGAATTTGTCCAGTAAATTACAAAGATATTAATACTTAAAACTAATTATGGGATTTGTTTTCATATCCTGCCTCAGCATGTCACTCCTTTATTTTAGATTTTACATCAGATGCCCTCCCTAGTATAAACCTTTATTCCAGGCAATTTGGCCAGTATACTGAAGTCTACCTACTGGCTTCCCGTGGCTCAGAGAATAGACTTTACAGCAGCTCTGCTTGTGAACAAGTCTCTCCATGGACCAGCAGCAAAGTACAACTCCCACATGTTAGTGCCATGTGAACCATCTCACACTCTGAGGACTTCAGGGACCAACCTCCTGCTAGTGCCCAGAGTCAGGACTAAACATGAGTAATCAGCGTTTGTTTTATGCAACTAAAACCTGGAACAGTCTTTCTGAAGATGTGAGACAGGCCTCTACTTTGACAAATCCAGGCTCAAAATGCCTGTGCATATGACTGAAAGGGTTTTATTCTGCACTTTCCTCTTTTAATGTTCATTTTATGATTATTATTTATGTTTTGATTTGTTGTATTATGATTCTAATGTCTTTCTTATTCTGTAAAGCACTTTGAATTACCATGTATATGAATTGTGCTATGCAAATAATCTTGCTTTGCCTACCAAGTTAAAATTGTGACTTAATTTTTTTTTCTTTTATGTTGTATATCAGATGCCCTCCCTAACAAACCCCTTAAATCCAGGCCATATAGTAGTGAACTGCCTGTAAATATATATTTACTACCCATAAACTGTATATATAAATCAACATAGCTAACCTACAAGCCACTGCATTACAAATGGAAAGTGAGCATGGGCGCAATTCCGGTTACATCGACTCTGGCTCCAATTCACTTTACATTGGAAAACTGTGGCCTCTCTCTGTAACTGCTGCTGTCAGACTCATCATTTTGGTTTTCAAATGTTCATATGAACCCGCTCTGATACTGGTATTTTTATTTAGCTATTGTGTCCGCAACAAGATATGAACAATTAATAAGAGACAAATCAGATGGCTTCTTTATCTGAGTTCGCTCTCGCTAGCGTTAGCAACAGGTTTGATTGACAATGTTGCTAAGCTCCTGCTCCCTGCTAAACCATATGTGCAGGTGGGAAGGGGCGTTACCTTCAACAGCCTTGCTCTTGGATTGACTCTGGTTGTTATAATACTCGCGATTGGAATTCCTACATGGGACTCTGCTCCAAATTAACCCCTATAACTGCTAGCCTTGGTAAGTTTCAATAGACTGGAGCCGAACGCTGTGTGTGACGTCACACTCACTTAGTTCACTTTTTTATACAGTCTATGATACTACCTAGCTTGCATGTTTTAGCCTTGTCCAGGTGTTCTTCTTCTCATTTGTCTCCCTCCTTGTGCAGGTGCGGAGACAGTATATTGTATAGTGGCCCATATGGGCAGTGCATTGTCCCAAATAAAGATGTCTGTGTCATATACACTCCATTAGATCACACTGTAGCCAGCAGCAGCGGGCGTACTCACTGAGCATTTTTAGCTCCATACTATGTCATTAGAGGCCAGAGCGCTCTCTAGTTATACCCAAGATTGTGGCCTGTTGCTGGGATAGGCGGGGTGGGTGCTCCCCTTTATTGAGGTGGAGGTTTTGGGAAAGGCAGAGAGAGAGAGAGTAAAAGGGAAATGTATGGGAAACATACAGGAATAATGATAACTTTTTCATAAAAATGTTACATTAAAGCACCTGTACCAGATTTGTTTCCATGTATTCGAGCAACTTATGTTTTGCCCCGGTGCAGATATATTGTATAAGAACCTCTTAAGGTCAAAACTAATCTGCTGTGTACTGTATCCATCTAATTATACGGCAGGTGACACCACTAAGCCAGTCACAAGGACTGAAAGATTGATACATTACAAAACATACTGTGGAACATTCCAAGCAAAGAAATAACATCTCTGTGGAGACAAAGAGGTGGCAGACCTCTACCAAAAGTTACATAGTGCACCTTTAATGTTTGTTGGTTATCCATAAGCTACACACTACAGTATGTCCCTCCATTACTCCCATAGCCACCAAAACATGTAAATATATCATATACTAATAAATAATGTATCAAGGAATATGGAATCAAGATTCCTAATGCATTCCAATACTTTTTTCAGTCATGCAAATTAAAGGTATGTATGTATGAGTGTGTAATTGTCTGGAGGTGGAATGTCATCTCCAGAAATTGATGATTCCATAGAAATAGAAAATTAAAACCACACTTCAGAGCATTCTCCATGGGCATAGGTAGGTTTTATGCTATATGGTGGAGGATTATAGCCAAAAGAACAACATTTCCAACAGTTGGAGCCCACTCACAGCAAGGACAGATGTTTTTCAATGCAATAAATGCAACAAAAAAGCTTTTATTTTAGCCTATATTGGTAAAAATAAATAAATAAATAAAAGTTATATTATCCCCAAACATCAAGTCAACTGTCCTTTTTCTCCTGCTTTTGATTTAGTAACCCATCATCTATAGTACATAGTTTTTATTATTTTGCTGCACTAAACTAAACAGCACTATAATAAAACTGAGTGAATGTCTGTGTTACCATTAACTGTCTATTGTTTACAATGTGCCCCGCCTTAGGCCCAAAGCAGCTTGACATTACCATTTAAAAATGATTTGTGCTTAATTGACTTTTTTACCTCTTCTCGTTTGGATGGAGCACTGCAGTCTGTCCTGCAGCTATGCTTAAGGGAATATCTATCTACATAACTTTGAGAGGCCAGAGACGAGTTTTGCCACTGTAATGCAACAACTAGCATACTAATGTGCACTTCCTGATTATCGGACAGTTTTAGATTCAGACTTAAAACACAACTTAACACACAAAGGACTTATTCTGACCTCAACAACCGCTTATACAATATATCTGCACTGGGGTTGTACCAGATGGGCTGATTTAGTTTTATGATTTTGTGCATCATTTAAAGGACCCATATTACACTACTTTCTGATCTCTGTTCTAATGTTGTTTCCTCATCACAAGCAGACCTAGAGTTGTGCTTTGTTTTGTTCACATGTTTAGGCAGAGTTCTTCTCTGTGTTTTTAAACTCCATACACCTTCACTAGAATCATTTTGATGATTTCAATCCTAGGATTGCCACTCTCTACTCTCTACAATCACAAGGTGGAACAGAGCATTTTGAGCTTTGAAGATATAGAAAATAATAAAGGTTTACTCAAACATGTGTGAATGAAACAAAACACAACTCCAGGTCTGTTTTTGAGGAGGTAACAACATTAGAATATGGCTTAGAGCTCACAAGTCACTTTTGTGTGCTATAGGACCTTTAATGTTTTGATTACATCACTTGAGTGGTACTTTACTCAATTATTTTATACTCTTACTTGACACCACGAGTCTAATTCTTTAGTCTAGTATTTCCACTTAATATTATAGTAGTAGTAGGTCTTAGTTGCCAAAACGTTTTTATTTTAATCAACTCATATATAGTCGTTATTCCAAAAGTAATTCTAAATAAACAATTTGATGATTGGCAGCCGCATTAGGATATCTCTCCTTTTCTCCGCGGGGGGATTCTTCTCTCCTCACGGCTCTATCAGGAGCCTCTGCCCGATCTTTGTACCGTGACAGTCAGGCATTATCTGTCTCTCTTATCCGCTTAGATCAGTCTGGGGGTGTCTGCTGCCCGTCTGTGTGTAAACCACCACAGCACCGGCTCTCTCTTCTCTTCTCTCCCTTCCCTCTGTCCCTCTTTCCCTCCGACTCTCTCTCTCTCTGCTCTTCCAGATGTGACGTTTGTGAACGAGTCGGCTCCTTTGAACGGTTCCTTAACGTGATTAATTTTTTTCAAAGAACCGAATCTTTTCCTTTCGAATTTTGATGCACTTTTACACTGATTAACGCCGAACCAACAGAAGAAACGGCGCAGAAGCAGAGCACGAGTGAGAGGTTCGCTTTTTCATTAGTATTATATTATTATTATTGTAGGGCAACGTTTTATTTAGATTATGCATGGTATCAAAGAGCAAGCACACTCCTGGTCTCAGTTTGAGCCATTTTAAACAAATCTGAGCCTTATCATCTTGTGGCGTCTGTGACTGTCATATAAATAAATAAATAAATAAATAAATAAATAAATAAATAAATAAATAAATAAATAAATACATACATACATACATACATACATACATACATACATACATACATACATACATACATACATAAACAGCTTTTGAAGATTCGGATCCAATAAAAGAGCCGAAACCCCATGATTTCCCTGCCGCTCTCCCTCCCAGCTGTACTCGGCTCTCCGGCTGCAGCGAGGGGGTGGAGCCCTGGAGCCGTGACTGTAACGTGATAGCTCGGAGCCCCCTAAAAGCCGCCTCCCCTCGCGCCTCTCTCCACACACTCGCTCTGAGTGACGCTGGCACAGCACGCACGCCTCTCCAACCACTCCAGAGCACGGCCAAAACACACGAGACATGAACATACAGCCGCGGAGGATCTAATCTGTGACTTATTCCCAAATGGAGATGAGATTGTGACGTTTTTGGACAAGTTTGCACGCTTGGTTGTTTTACACCGGACCTCGTGTGCGTAAAAAGGGGGGTTGCAGTTAAAGGAGCGCTCAAGGATTCGGACTTAACTTTAACTGTGATCTGGAAGTTTAATCTCATGACTTTTGGAAACTCATCAAGTTGGCTCTGCTCTGTTTAAAGGCGAGCACACATCTGCGTCGCTTCAATGACTTGGCCTTCAACAATTTGATTCCCAATGATCGTGTCTTGGATTATCACTGAAGCATAGTTTTGGCCCCAGTACGGGGAGTGGAATTTTAATTTTATTTTTTGCTGGAATTTTTTGTATACGTAAAATATCGCGTGGGAACTGTTAAAGTTTTTTGGCAAACATGGATTGCGTTTCATCTTTTCTTGGATTTTTGCTATTACATCTCGTGTTAAGAATCAGCGGTGAAGACGGTAAGTTTACGTTCTAAAACATATAGTTCAAGTCGGCGGACTGCACGTTAGCTGAACTGTGAGCAGTGTACTGTTTAAATAGATACGTCAGTTTTACGCACACTAAGCATCCCTGTCAACTCGTGTACATCTCATTCTCTGTAGCCATATGGAGACATGCGTGTGCCAACTTAACCAGGAATCCGCTTTTGTCAAAACGACACCAGTTTGCACCATATGCGTAATGATAATGATATTCTGGTGTCTACAATTACACCCACTTGTTTTCTAGTTCACTGACCCGTAAATTTTCGTTTTCAGACATCGTTTCCAATTGTTGTTTCCATTTCGTTTTCATGATTTAGCATGGACAATTGGCCACCGTAGATTAGATTCACCAAAAGCGAGAATCAAGGGTGGGCTATACACGCGCTTTCCCGTATCCACAATCTCCCCCAAAGCCGTGCGTAAAACCTATACTTAAACGTTGCGCTTTTACGATCCAAATCATGCCTATTATTATAATCACGTTCACCAGTGCGAGCGGGTGTCCTCCTCCCGGCTGGCAGTTACAATCCCCTCCTCGTGCTTCTCTTGTCTGCGCGCGCGTGCGGAGGGAGAGACAGAGGAGGGCACGAGGGTCCTGACTTGCCGCCGCTGTGGCTGGAAGCTGGTGCCGCGCTCAGCAATCAACCAACAATAAGGTGCAGATTACGGCGCTCTACGAGGCATGGAAGCGCTATTTGAGACGCAACAGTGGCGTTTTTGCGGATAATTTTAGCGTTTGCACAATTGAACGTGTAACAATGACACAAATCAGGTCATATTATGCCGCTATTGTGCGTTACGGGTTTGGCACTAAATATGGTGAAGTGGTTTCTTTTTAATACCTTATATTCACCGATAATTTAGCAATTTTTTACGCATTTGACAACATATTGAAATTAGAGATGTCCGGATTATCAGGTGAATCGATTATTCATTAATCGTAAAATATAAAAATAATAATAGTGACACTAAAAACAAAAAGTAATATCTGTTCTCCAAAAAAAAGGATAATTTATGTAAAGTGGTTTATTATTTTTGTCTGTTTGTGGCACCTCAACAAAGTTTGCTTTCTCAAACTGATCACACCGTAACATGTGTAAGAATATTGAAAGAAAATGTAAGTAAACTCGTAAACTCATTAAAACAACAATTTTTACACTCAAATGTGATACAGCGACGTCTCGAATTGAAACGCGCTTTACGGTCCTGTATACAGCACGTTAACATTCACAGTTATGTGAGAGGTACAGGCGCGTTTTGGCACCGAACACGGCCTATTCAAGTGCTTGCGGTAAATCCGATGACGAGACGCGGATGGTGGTCCTCGGTTACTCAGCCCGTAGGCATGTTGCTTATCTGAGTTTATGTGCACATTCTATGTTTGTTTACGTAGTACGTGCCCAGCGAAGTCTTGGTTACGGTGCCAATCACACCCAGTTATGTCATATTACACATTTTTCCCGCGAGAGTTAATGCAGGTTTTGTCCATTTTTGATCATTTTTACGCATTTATATTAAAGTGCATATGACAGGTTAGACTGCCCATTTCACTAAAGCTCGACTCTGTTTAAGATTTCACAAAAAATCTTGCTCGAGTTTATCTAGTTTTTCGGTTTATACTTTCTGGTTGGACACAGGCAGCGTAGACATGCGTAGAGGTGATTGTACAACTGTTGCTATAATGTAAACAAGAGCGAAAAAGGGGACCAAAACGTGTCTAAATTACGCAATAGTTATGATTAGACTAATACAAATAAACGACAACGATTTTATTTAGTTAAATGGAGGTTCAAACTGTCAGAAAAATGCCTTTCTTGTGCGTAAATTGTGCCTGCATTTTCCTGTGACATTGGAAGATAGTCTTAGAACTCTACTACCGCTAATTCCTGTATTCAGGGCCGGCCCTAGCTTTCATGGGGCTCTAAACTGAATTTGTCTCTGGGGGCCCTGGCAGCGGATTCCTTCTGGCTCAGCTATTGTTGATTCACATTTGACAACTTTATGACTCTGCTCTCATGACCTTGACCAGTTGTATTTGTGTTTCTATGACCAATTATATGACTGAAAATATCCAGAATGTCACAACTACCAGTCACAAGAACAGAACATATAAGGGGAGGGTCAAGATTTTTAAAATTCTAGACATATTTTCTTTGTTTCTGGTGGATTTTAATGTGTTTCAGTTGGCGACAGTGGGCTTACTTTTACATTAGGGTCCTTGCACCGGTGTAAACACATAGCTGCCCTAACTTATGCCCGGCTCAAAAACGAACGTAGGCAGTAGTAGATATTTTGCTACTATAGATATAAAACAAATGTAATTGTTTTAGAGGAATATTTAGGGTGCTGTAAACACACAAGCCCTGTGCACAATAAAACTTGATATATTATATTATTTTCAATATAAATGTATGGGCTCTTGGGGGCCCTCTGGTGGCTTTGGGGCCCAAAGCAGTTGCTTAGTCTGCCTATAGGCTGGACTGGGCCTGCCTGTGTTTTTGTACTTTTTTTTTTCACGCAAACTATCAATTAACTGATGCAAAACTATGATACATATTGATAACAGGTACTATCCCAACCAAACCAAGTCACAATTAGAAATACACATGAAAACCATATGCACTTAAAAGTAGTTCTTTTAAATTGGCAGAGTAACTTGAGTGGTGCATACGGCACATGTCCTCCTAACTCACCCTAACAGCATTCTTGTCTCTCGGGTTGCACTTGTATATTTTATGATAGCCCCACTTTTCACTGCTTGTTGCCAGGTGGGGTTTTTACGCACAGACAAGCGCGGTTTGAATATTTGAAAAGTGATGACTTGTTTCTTGGACTCACTTCTGAAGTTTTTCACTTTTGTTTGACTTGAGTGTCGAAGTGTTTGCACCATGTGTGTGTCTAAAAGGTCTGTACCTGATTTTACCCCCAAAGCAGTTTGAGAGAAGTCTGTTGTTTCTGTCATGTCTTGTTTAAAGCCAGAGTGTGTAACTTTTTAGCCAAAAAATAGACTAAAATATAAATGTGGGAGGACCGAGGACATTCTGAAGGGATTATGTCTCTCTGGCCTGGGAATGTCTTGAAGTCTCACCAGAGGAGCTGGAGGATGTGTCTGGGGTGAGGGAAGTCTGGAAGTCCCTGCATAGACTGCTGCTTCCGCAACCTGGCCCCGGATAAGCAGAAGAATATGGATGGATGGATAAACATGTTTACAGTTAATTTTAGTTGTGTTTATTTGAACTGGAAAACGTTAGAAGGACTTAATCAGAATTAAACTGTGCATGATCTTACATCTCCACAAACCTGACTCTTATTTGTTCTCCTTCTTGTTTCCATTCAAATGTTGTTCCTTTGCCTTTATAATCTTCAACAGAATGGCATAATATGTATCTAGAATATTTCAAAATGTGGCTTTAACTTCCATGGAATCACTCAGGTGATTTGCCATCTTCACAAAGTTACATACTGTGACTTTAAATAGGCAAAAAATATGGAAATACCACAACTTGATATTGTATGAATGTCAAAATTCTGAATCCATTGGCTGCTAGAATTATTTTTATATCTTGCAAATGGCCATTGCAGCCTGTGTTTTTCAATGAAGTTGGTTCATTCTGACCTCTGTTGTTTTGAATAAGGAAATCATAATGGAGTAATGATTGCATTGAATTGGTGCATTTCTGCTTCTACACAATTTGGCGGATTTAGACATGTACCTTTTGTATATGTCAAAACACTTAGTTTTTTCTTTTAATTCTCAAAGCAGGTTGTAATGATTCATCGACTCATTGTGACTAGTATACTGTAAAAAACAAAACTGTAGTTGTATTTTGATGATTGTGATCGTAATCTGGACTAAACAGTCTAAAACATGTGTCAGAGAAGCTTTTATGACAATACATTTTATTTGTACATATTCTCTCCCTAGAAGCCTATATAAATCAGTGTCCACCTCCCTCCTTCTCTCCCTCCTTTCTCTCTCTCTCCTTCATATAATCTTCAGGGTATTCACCTTCCTTCTTCTCTCCCTCCTTCTCTCCCTCTCCATATAATCTTCAGGGTGTTCACCTCCCTCCTCTCTCCCTCCTTCATATCATCTTCAGAGTGTTCACCTCTCTCCTTCTCTCCCTCCTTCTCTCTCCCTCCTTCATATCACATTATTCTCTCCTCTCTTCTCCTCTCCACTCTTTGCCATATGCGTAAAGTGGCTCTCTCATCCAAAATATGTGGCACAGGTTTTTGGCAAGAGTGAAAGAGAGGGAAGAGAAAAGAGAGAGGGAGGGAAAAACAGAGAGGGAAGAGAAGATAGGGAAAGAAAGAAGAGAGAGAGGGAGGGAAAGAGAGAGGAGGAGGGGGGAAATGGAGAGAGTGGGGGAAGAAAAGAGGGAGTAGGGCAGAGAGAGGGAAGAGAGAGAGATGGGGGAAAGGAGGAGAAAAAGAGAAGCATGGAGAAAAAAGCAGAACAAAAGAGAAAGAAGAGGAGTGAGCGAGAGAGAAGGAGAGGGGGTTAAAAGAAGGGGGAAAAAGAAAGGCGAGAGAAAAGAGAAATAGGGGGAAAGAGGGTGAACATCTGTATCAGATCAGAGAAGCTTGCAGCAGTGATCATCATTGGTGGGTTTGGCTTTAGTTTAAATTCACCATAAAAATCTCTATGCGTTTGTGTTTAGGCTGAGCCACATGTGGTTGAGGAACATATAGAGTGATCATGACTGTAGGACTGGCAACACTTCAGAATGACTCTAGATCAAGTTTTGACCTGGCTTTGGCCTGGTTTCGACCTGGTTTAATCCTTGATTTGAATAAGATAAAAGTGGTTTTGTCTTGAAGCACAGTGACTGTAAAGTTTATAGAGTGACCGTGACTATGTGGTACTGTCAGCATCTGCTTTAGTCCCGGTTTAGTCTCGGTCCAGTCCCGGTCCAGTTCTAGTAGGTGTGGAAGCGCTGAGTCCTGGTTTAGGCCTTATTTGATCCTGGGTTAGTCCTTGGTTTGAATGTACAATAATAACTTTATGCTCTGTATAGGTGATTTTCCATTTAAATTTTTAATCAACTTATTACAGCATTTTTGTTTTATTACCAAGACCACTACTACTGCAATTACTACTAATTTTGTCACAATACTAAAATTTCAAACTGGATTTCAATAGTAAGGAATAGACTGGACACTCGATACCACGATGCTAATAAAAACACTCTTTATTTAGACCAGTGGTTCTTAACCTTGTTGGAGGTCCTGAACCCCACCACTTTCATATGCACATTCACCAAACCCTTGTTTATTGAAAAAAAAAAAATTTTTTTTCAAACTCAAGACATATGTATGTTTTACTGGTGCACAAAATGAACCGTGCATTAACATCACTGTGTTCAAAGAATAAAACCAATACAGTGCATGAACTCACAACAAATTACATACATACCTTTTCACGAATACATGACCTTTTTTAATACTACCACACTGAAATTATTTTAATTTTTAATCTTATGTATTCCAATAATGAACTTATTGTATTTATGCAATTTATTATTTTTAACATTTTAACACACACCCATCACCTAATTTCGGTAATGTGCTTCCGTGGTCCCTCAAAGATGGACACGTCCAGCATCTGGAGGCGCTCACAGTCCATGAATCATATTGGACTTGGCGTGTCTTGATCTCCGCCGAACCCCTGAGACTGACTCACCGAACCCCTAGGGTTCGATCGAACACAGGTTAGAACCACTGATTTAGACAATAGAATGTGATTTTCAACATTAAATTGTAGTACTTTCTTTTATATTACTATATGGCCTTATGTCTGTGTAATCCCTTAGTGATCCAGGTAGGTTCCATAGTGGTCCATGGGTGTATACTAGTCTATGTGGTTTTATACTTGTTCTGATACAGCTCAAAAAAGCTAAAGCTATTCAGGAAAAGTTCATTTCTAT